>NC_061093.1:57603370-57628370 GCF_015104395.2 Macrobrachium nipponense | reverse complement strand
AGGAGCAGCAGTAAGAAACAGCAGAAATAGCTACAGGAACAGCATACAGGAACAGCAGCAAAAACAGAAGAAACAGCTACAGGGACAGCAGCAAGAACAGCAGAAACAGCTACAGGAACATCTACAAGAACAGCAAATAGCTACAGGAACAGCAGCAAGAACAGCAGAAACAGCTACAGGAACAGCAGCAAGAACAGAAGGAACAGCAGCAAGAACAGCAGAAACAGCTACAGAACAGCAGGAAGAGCAGCAGAAACAGCTACAGGAACAGCAGGAAGAGCAGCAGAAACAGCTACAGGAAACAGCAGCAAAGCTGAGGAATCATCAGAAGTAGAAGTCAATAGAAGTGAAAGCAGTGCCCCCAAAGACGAAGTTGTCTAAGTCTTGAATGGGCTTATTCATCTGTCAGCTGGGCATACTAGTATTTCGTCTGAAAAAAGCGTATATTCATTGCAAATGCTGCTGATGTGTTTTTTAGGTAACTGTTATAATCAGTTAATTACCATACTTTCTTCATATAGTGTTTCAGGGAATTATATATATATAAAAAAATCGCACTATAGCGTTTCAGGGGAATCATCATCACAAAAAAAAAAAAGTGTGACAATTTATCAAAACTGGAATGAATGATCATTGGCTGTTTTATCGCAAATGAAGTTCGTGGTTTCAATTGGGGACACAAATGTAAACAAATGACGTAAATGAATACATTCTTTTTTTTTTTGCTAACCCTTCAGAACTGGCCGTAAAAAAACTATTCGCATTGTCGACTTTGGAAACAAGTGTCAAAATCCAAATGATTTTCCGGAAATTAAAATTGTCAGGTTTCAAAGGAGCGAACCAGCATCACGTAGTCAAATTCATTTGAACGGTTTAGTTTTGAAAACAATAGTGGCATTGTGAGGCGTGTTAACTTTTCTATTCCATATTCAAGGCTAATAGTTTGCTTCAGAACATTAAAGCGTCGTTTATTTTCATTCTCTGATTATTTAACAGAATAACTACATTTATTATCAGTCCCTAATTATTTAACAGAATGACTACTCTGTAAATAAATTTTAATAATTTCACTTTCATTTCTGTGACAGTCAGCTGTTTAAAACAATAAAAATAAATCTCTCAATTCCTGAAACGCAGATTATCTACTTATTTTATTAACACATGTTCCCTAAAAAGAAATTACCCAGTTATCTACTCGACCAGAAAATCTCAACCAGCATTCTTCAATGCCTCATGTTTCAGGGAAAATGTATATTCGATAATATGTCTATTAACGCTTTGAAAAAACTGCTTTGGATGCGATGCTATGCGCGTCACGGTTTGTGGTAGCCATGCTGTGCCACGGCTGTAAGTGGCTTTTGCTTGCATTCCATATCTGATGCGAAGCTATGCTATCTGTGTCTGAGACATAGCGTTCATGATACACATACACACACACACACACACACACACACACACGCATACAAAATATATAAACATGGAGATCTAGGTAGCATACAGCGCCGCCCACCTTAATTATATTACCGTCCGCATAATTATCAAAAGCGAATCAGTCAGATCCCTGGAGTATCAGTTGACTTGAAGACTCTTGTGTGGAATAGCCTTACAGTACCACTTGAATGCAGAAAAACACACACACACACACACACACACACTTACACACTTGAAAAATGTAGAATATACTACGAAAGTTACTAGGTTCCAAGTCCCTGTTTCACTTACCTTTCTACGTAAGTTTAAGTATAGATATGTATGTATGTATAATGTGTATATGTGCATGCATATTTTGTGTGCCTTCGTATAATGAAAAACATTCATGGCGAAAAAAATCAATACTAATTTTTGTATATCTTGTACTGACACTAAGGTTATGAATACCTGATAAGTTAATTGCAAATGTAATTAGCGAGGCAGGTAGGTAGTCGGACTTACCGAGAATTGTATTGGAAACCTGGTTACAGATCTATATATACTGCTGCTGCTGGTCCAGTGCATCCTTTGGAGTTTAGGAGACGATGTTATTAAGGGAATTTCCTTAGTTACGCTCTCTCATTAGGGATTCTCTCTCTCTCTCTCTCTCTCTCTCCCTTCTCTCTCTCTCTCTCTCTCTCTCTCTCTCTCTCTCTCATCTCTCTCTTGTTTTGTTTCGTCGTTTTTGTTTTGAACTCTCTCTCTCTCTCTCTCTCTCTTCTTTTATGTCTCGTCGATTTTGAAATTCTCTCTCTCTTTCTCTCTCTCTCTCTCTCTTAGTAACAATTTATTACATGGCAGTTTATGTTTCTGGTAATTATCATTCGTAATATTTCTATATATATATTCACGTACAGTGTGATCCCCTGCTTCCTTCTCCTTTAGTATAGCTGGTTCACTTACGGTAGATTCTTGGGTGAGCCCTATGCCTGCAAGACGTTTGTTTGGCGGGCGCTGATTGGCTGGGAGCTGCCTATACCTCCCGGTACCAGCCTATCAGCGGCCGCCAAACAAACGTCTCGTAAACGTAGGGCTCATTCAAGAATCTCTACCTTAAGTGAACCAGCTATAATTCATTCTTCGTTTATCCTATGCTCTCATTCACCCCCTATTTAGTTTTTGTTTGATTTTTTCAATAATTGCTTTGCCTGATTGCTTCAGTCACGAGCATTTTCAGTCAGTTTGTTAACGCACTAATTTCTCGTCCGTCTTCTCTCTGCTATAGTATGTACTGAATTTCATCTATTCTTCGATTCTGAACTTGATTGTGATTTAGCGCTAATATTGTTTTTTGTGCATATCGTTGTAACGACGCGGAGTTATATAAATGGGTGCGAACGTCATAGAGTGAAGAAAAATTTGCTCTCATAAATGTCAAATAGTTAGTTATATCCTGCCAATTTTTGTGTCATAGTTACTCCCCACAAACCCCCCCACCTCCATCCCGAAACGCTGAAATTCGTCCTGGTTGAGAACCACCGAGTTAAACATTCTCTCTCTCTCTCTCTCTCTCTCTCAATATATATATATATATATATATATATATATATATATATATATATATATATGTATTTATATAGAATGCATATATATATATATATATATATATATATATATATATATATATGTATATATAAATATATATAGAATGCGTGTATATATAATTGTATATGTAGTGTGTACATATATTATCTATATATATATATATATATATATATATATACTATATATACATATATATATATATATATGTATATACATATATATATATATATATATATATATTTCATGATATACATATATATATATATATATATTTTGATATCTATCTACTATATATATATATATATATATATATAGTCTATATATATGTGCACTTCTGAAAATAACGCAAAAGGATAATTCGGTACCAACAGAGAGAGAGAGAGAGAGAGAGAGAAGCCAATAGGCTAAAATAGAGCCAGCCAAATGAGCCTCTCGAAATAGACTCTTCCAAAAAGGCAAATTTATTACCACTTTCTCTCTCTCTATCTCTCTCCTCTCTCTCTCTCTCTCTCTCTCTCTCTCTCTCTCTCGAACGAACGAACGAAACGAACGAACGAATTGGTGCATTAGCAATTAACTGGTTGCAAAGGGTTGTCCCACAGGACTATATATAATACTCGCCTGATTGACTGTAATGGCCGAGTCAGTCAGTTGTGCCCTGCTGCAGTTTCATCCGCCGTTCGTCTCTGCGCCACTGAGAGCGACTTGCGTTAGAGTGATTATATAGTATATATATATATATATATATCTATATATATATATATATATATATATATATATATATATATATATATATATATATCTATTTATATGTATTAAAGGATAAAGAGAGAGAGAGAGAGAGAGAGAGGAATTTTATTTTCAAATGCCATCCCGTGCATATTTAAGGTATAGCGTGTCGACGATACCAGCGCTTTGGAGACACAAGAGGGCTTACATGATTAAATTTCAAAACTGGAAGAAACTAGAATCATCGGTTCTCTATTACTGTTGGACCCTCCCTTACAAAGGTTTCTCCCGAAATAAAGACGCCACTCTGTGTCCCATTACCGTCAGCAATTGGGCAATTCTTTGTCGATTGTTGCGAGGAACAACTCAAAACTCAACGTGGGCAAATGAATACATTGAATTTTATCTTCGAAAAACTACAGCGCCGTTTAATAAAACTAAATTGAGAGAAAGAGAGAGAGAGAGACGGTCGTCGTTAGATTAGGCCAGCCTTATGCTGGCCAGGGCTCTTGCTAATCAGCAGCCATTAAATAATGAGAGAGAGAGAGAAGAGAATGGTTTAACTCTGCGATTCTAAACCGGGCGAATTTCAGCGTTTCGGGTGGGGTGGGGGTGGGGGGGAGGGGGGGGGGGAGTAATATGATTACAAATTGGCAGGATATACTATTTGACCTTTATGAGAAATTTTTTCTGCGTCGTTTACAAAGATATGTACAAAAACCATATTAGCGCTAAATCACACTCGTATTCAGATCGAAGAATAGATGATATTCATTACATTACAACAGAGAGACACGAGAAAAAAATGGTGCATTGCATTACCAGTCTGACTGAAAATGCTTGTGACTGAAGCAATCAGGCAAAGTAACTATTGAAAGAAATCTAACAGAACTAAATAGGGGGCGAACGAGAGCATAGGATAAACGAAGAATGAATTATAGCTGGTTCACTTAAGGTAGAGATTCTTGAATGAGCCCTACGTTTACGAGACGTTTGTTTGGCGGCCGCTGATAGGCTGGTACCGGGAGGGATAGGCAGCTCCCAGCCAATCAGCGCCAGCCAAACAAACGTCTTGCAGGGCTCACTCAAGAATCTACCGTAAGTGAACCAGCTATAGCATAGGAGAAGGAAGCAGGGGATCAAACTTTATGTGAATATATATAATAACCGAAGATTAGAATCTAATCTCGGTATTTATTAAAAGGTAGAAATGAACCAGAGCGTCTAAGATGACTGGTAACACTCTCTCTCTCTCCACGACACCCCCCCCCCTCTCTCTCTCTCTCTCTCTCTCTCTCTCTCTCTCATCTCTCTCTCTCTCTCTCTCTCTCTCTCTCTACATCCATCTTTCTCTCTCTCTCTCTCTCCACAACACACCTCCCCCCTCCATTACCTAAGGCAATTGAATCAGACACGTGAACTTATAAAAAATAACATTTATTGAAGAACCTGGGTTTATTTAGTTAATTCTTTGTTCTTAAATAAATGATTTTCTATAAGTTTTACTGTCTGATTCAATTTGCCTTAGGTAATGGAGGGGGAGGTGTGTTGTGGAGAGAGAGAGAAGAGAGAGAGATAGAGAAAGATGGATGGAGAGAGAGAGAGAGAGAGAGAGAGAGAGAGAGAGAGAGAGAGAGAGTGTTACCAGTTGTCTTACACGCTCTGGATCATTGCTACCTTTTAATAAATACCAAGATTAGATTCTAATCTTCGGTTATTAGTGGTGGCAGCGGTTTTTGAACCGTATTTCACCTTTTGCGAGATTAATGGCAGCTAAAAAAGGCTGTTTTCAGAGAGTCTGGTTGTGAGAATGTGTTGGGTTTTCAATTAATAAGTGACAGGGGATAAGAATTATTCAGCCGTTTGGTTGTGGTACTGAGAGTAGAAATTCAATTAGCATCAGCATGTTCGTCTGTCGCGAGAGACACTGCAAGCATTGGGTCACTCAGTTGGGTTTTGTGGGTGTGTGTGAATACTAAGTACTTTTTTCTCGCTCGAATATCGAGTTGTTCTACACACGTAGGTATGTGTATTTGCGTGTTTATTCATACGCATGCACGAGTCGGCGATCGGCTGTTTCTCTCATTGACGACGTGAATGTTACATATTTTTTTTTTGCCTGTGTAGAATCATTTTTGGAGTTAAAGAATCAGTTAAGATTACCATTGTTTTCCCATAAGAGCAGAACGTGATGTGTGGCACATGTTTAGAGGCGACACATATGTATGCGTGTGAAGGTTCTCATACATGCAACTTAGTTTTCTTGGGGGTGCTTGGATTGCATTTTTTTTGGCCCTTGGAGACAGCGCTTGCTCATGTATATGCACTCAGCGCAATTTTTGCTGAGCGACCACTGTCCACACCCAAGAACTGCCTGTATCCAGTTTCAAAGGCACCTCTGTTATCGCCCATAGCGACAGAACAGTCACTGATTTTGCTAAGACAGCAACTTTGATATCACATGCCTCCCCAAAAGACATGTCAGCATTCCAAGGCTTGTCACTCGGACCACTATCTCTAAGGGAAGTTAAACTGCTGACTTCTACATTCAAAGGAAGTCATAGCACATCACATTACAACGATATATTAAACATTATCTTATCAAATCCCTCTTTTATGTAACATATATAGAAAAATATTACGAATAATAATTAACAGAAAACTAAAACTGCCTTGTAATAAAAGGGTAAATAAGAGAGAGAGAAGAGAGGAGAGAGAGAGAGAGAGAGAGAGAGAGAAGAGAGATTCTCCTTACAGACCTTACATCTTGTTCGGGTTGCCCCCCAGGTCCCCCTCAGTGTGAGGCACCTCTAATGTCTACCAGGGGAGTTGCTAGTGCAACTTCTGGTATATTTTGCATCTTCCAATCTTGGGATGGTCTGGGATGCAGCTTAGATATTTGTCGACTTATTCTTAAACACATCTACGCTCACTACCTGATATATTCCTCAAGATGACCTGGCAACCGCATTGAATAGACGCTGCATTGTCGATGCTGGAGCGTAGTGGATTAATGTCCTGGTGTGTTCTCCCTTATTTTTTTCCTGGTATGGTTTTGGGCACTATTAAATCTACCTCTGCTTGCTCTTTCTGATATTTTTACCTCCATGATGTTTTCGGCAATTTTTTTCTTCTATCTGTTTCCATGCCTGATTATCATGTAGCGTTCTTCTTTCTCCTTTCTAGACTATATAATTTTAAAGGATTGTAGTCTTTCTCAGTAGTCAAGATCCTTACCTTCTTCTATTCTAGCTGTATAGGACCTTTTTACACTTTCTATTTGTGCAAATATCCTTTTGATAGTGTGGGTACCATATCATATTGCAATATTCAAGTGGACTACGGAACATATGTTTTATAAAGCATCATCATGTGCCAGCTTTTCTTGTTTGAAGTGCCGTAAACAACATTCCCATTTTTGCTTTACATTTTGCCAATAGAATTGCTATTTGATCATTGCATAACATGTTTGCTATTCAAAAACATCACACCAAGGTCTTTAACTGCGTCCTTATTTGTGTTTGTTTAATTATTAGGTCCCCTATATGCATATAGCTTTCCTTCTCTGTCTCCATAATTTATTGATTCAAATTTATCAGAGTTAAATACCATCCTATTTTACGTCTGCCCAATCATATACTTTGTAAAGGTCCTCTTTCGTAGCGCGTTTCTATCTTCATCACAAGTAATTTCTCTACTTATTCTTGTGTCATCGGCGAAAACTACTCAACTACCGAGTCCTTAACATTACTGTCTATGTCTGCAATCATAATAACAAACAGTAAATGCCGCTAACACCGTAACCTTGTGGCACACCGGATATTACCTTAGCTTCATCCGATTTCTCATCGTTTGCAAATAACTATCTGTTTTCTGTTGGGTAAAAATTCTTTTAACCATCTTCCTACTTTATCCATATATTATGTTTTCTAATTTTTCTTCTCTAATATATTATGATCTACCTTGTCGAAAGCTTTGCAAAGTCTAGATAAACCACATGTTTTTCATTTCCGCTTTTCATATTTTTGTATATGTTGGCACGGTGGACTAACAGTTGGGTTTTTGTGTACTTTTCCGGGTTTTCCACACAACCATGTTGTCCTATATTAAACAAATTATTTTTTATTAAATGTTTCATAATATTTTTCTTCATTACCCTTTCATACACTTTCAATATGTGATGTTTAGGACTCACAGGCCTATAAATTACTTTGCCTCTAGTCTTGATCCACTTTTGAAAGTAGGGGTAATATATGCTAATTAGTGCTCATCATAAATCTTGCCTGTATCTACACTTTGTCTTAATAATATTGCAAGTGGCTTTGCGTTAGAATGAGAGAGAGAGAGAGAGAGAGAGAGAGAGAGAGAGAGAGAGAGAGAGAGTTCAAAATCGATTAAACATAAAACAGAGATGGAGAGAGAGATAGAGAGAGAGAGAGAGAGAGAGAGAGAGAGAGAGAGAGAGATTGTGTGTGTTCAAAATCGACGAAAACATACAAAGAAAGAGAGTTCAAAATCGACAAAGCATAAAACGAGAGAGAGAGAGAGAGAGAGAGAGAGAGAGTGAGCGTAACTAAGGAAATTCCCTTAATAACACGTCTCCTAAACTCCAAAGGACGCACTGGACCAGGAACAACCAGTATATATTTATATATATATATATATATATGCTATATATATATATATATATATATATATATATATCTGTCACCAGGTTTTCCAATATATACAATTCTCGGAAAGTCCGGCCTACTTACCTGCCTCGCTAATTAGATTTGCAATTAACTTATCAGGTATTCATTCATAATTCTTAGCGTCCAGTAACCAGATATACAAAATTAAGTATACTTTTTTTCGCTCTGAAATTTCATATACGAAGGCACACCGAAATATGCATGCCACATAAATACGATTATATATACATATTATCTATCCTTAAACCCATGGTAGAGAGGTAAGTGAAACAGGGACCTGGAACAAGTACTTTCGTAGTATATTCTACATTTTCAAGTGTGTATGTGTGTGTATGTGTTTGTGTGTTCTGCATTCAAGTGGTACTGTAAGGCTATTACACACAGAGTCTTCAGTCCACTGATTATTCCAGGATTTGACTTGATTCGCTTTTGATAATTATGCGGACGGTAATATAATTAAAGGTGGGCGGCGGTGTATGTTACCTAGATCTGCATGTTTATGTATTTTGTATGCGTACGCGTATGCGTGTGTTTGTGTTTGTGTGTGTGTTTTGTGTGTGTGTGTGTGTGTTATCTGAACACTATGTCTCAGACACAGATGACATAGCTTTTGCATCCGATGTGAATGCCAGCAAAAGCCACGTACGGCCGTGGCAAGCCAATGGCTACCACAGCGTGGCAAGCATAAGCATCGCATTCAAAAAGCAGTGATTTCAAAAAACGTTAATAGACATATTACCGAATTATACATGAAACATGAGGCATTGACGAATGCTGGTCGAGATTTTCTGGTTGAGCAGATAACGGGTAATTTATTTTTAGGGGAACACGTGTTAATAAAATAAGTAGATGACTCGTTTCAGAATGAGGGTAAATTTATTTTTATTTGTTTTAAAATTGTTTTATTTTTTTTTGTTTTAAATAGATGACTGTCACAGAAATGAGAGTGAAATTCTTACAATTTACAACAGAGTAGTTATTCTGTTAAATAATTAGGGATATAAAATAAACGACTCCCTAATGTTCTGAAGCAAGATATTAGATAATCTGCGTTTCAGGAATGAGGAATTTTTTTTTTTTTACTGTTTTTAAACAGATGACTGTCACAGAAATGAGAATGAAATTATCACAATTTACAACAGAGTAGTCATTCTGTTAAATAATTAGGGTCTGAAAATAAATGTAGTTATTCTGTTAAATAATTAGGGACTGAAAATAAATGTAATTATTCTGTTAAATAAATAGGGAATGAAAATAAACGACGCCCTAATGTTCTGAAGCAAACTATTAGCCTTGAATATGGAATAGAAAAATTAACACGCTCACAAAGTTCCGTTCAAATGAATATGACTATGTGATGCTGGTTCGATCATTTGAAACCTGACAATTTTAAATTTCCGGAAAAATCATTTGGATTTTAACACTTGTTTCCAGAGTCGACAATGCGAATAGTTTTACGGCCAGTTCTGCAGGGTTAGCAAAAAAAATGTATTCATTTTTCGTCATTTGTTTACATTTGTGTCCCCAATTGAACCACGAAATTCATTTGCGATAAAAACAGCCAATGATCATTCATTCCAAAGTTTTTTGATGAATTGTCACTTTTTTTTTTTGTGATGATTCCCCTGAAACGCTATAGTAGGCGATTTTTATTTAATGATTTTCCTGAAACGCTATAGTTCGATATTTTTTTTTTAATTTTTTTTTCATTAATGATTTCCCCAGAGAAACACTATAGTTGGCGAGGCACCTCTCTCTCTCTCTCTCTCTCCATCTCTCTCTCTCTCTCTCTCTCTCTCTCTCTCTCTCTCTCTCTGCTGGTATTAAAAAATAATTTGGAAAATGTATTTGTTTAGAAAATGAGATTTCAGGCTCGTCTTACACTCATATGCCTTAAAAATATTTTCCTCTCTCTCTCTCTCTCTCTCTCTCTCTCTCTCTCTGCTCTGGTTTTCAGAGTCCTCAATCTTCGTCATTTGACTATCCGTTCCTCAAATTCGATTTGGACATTCTGCTCGACTTGGCCGCTCCAACATTCTTGCCAAAATAGAAGAGAAGGGGGGGAGAAAAGGGTCCAATAATCTTGGATTTCTTACGTATTGCAAACTATTTATCCCCCTGAAAAAGGTCCTGAATCTCTGAGAAACATTGTTGCTTGTGGCTTCGTTCTTGTTCGCATCATAGCGGGCTTCATACTTTTCTATAGTAGATTCACATCAGCCGTGCATTGATGTTAGGCCAGTCCCCTTACGACGCTCCTGATTGGCTGTTTATAAGACAGTCACTCACAGGGCTGGAAAACTCTCAGTCTCTCCGAGAGTTCACATAGACAGGATGCATGTTCCACCTCTCCTAGAGGATTATTTTTCAAAGACGTATCCTCATGGGATGTGGAACATAGATCCTACCCATGTGAATCTCGTGAGGGGACCGAGAACTTTCCAGCCCTGTGATTGGCTTATCAACAGCCAATCAGGAGCGTCGCAAGGGACTGGCCTAGACATCAGATTCACGGTTGATGTGAATCTACTATAGTAGTCTTGCCTATTCGTGTTTGTTGGCTTTCAATCTCGTGATAACGCATAACTGCTTGCACACAAGCACTTGCAGTAGGTTTATCATCGCTTAGCTGCGATAAGGAATAGGTGGGAAGCGCAAACAGGCATGCAGACCAAATAGCCCTCATAATAGACAGGCCCGAATAAGACGACGGAAGGAAGGGGAGAGGACAAAATCGGCGGACGGTTCTGGACCACAAACAAAATGAAACGATGATCCTCAATGATTTCTTTTTGCTTCACTGAAGACGAATTCAACGTTTTCCAGTTAATTCATTTAGTTTTTTTTTTTGGAATATTCTGTATGCGTTCTTGCCGTCGAGTTTTTAAAATTGATAGGCTATTTTTCTTGTTCTTATCCCAATTGGAATATATTTGCGTGTTTTTAATTTTGCTCTGAGGCCACAGATGAGAACAGTAAGATTCTAGCTCTCAATCTTTATATTCTCTGTTTCGCTCGTCTTGTGACTCTCTCTCTCTCTCTCTCTCTCTCTCTCTCTCTCTCTCTCTCTCTCTCTATAGGACACTTCAGTATGGCCTCGTGCGTTTTCATGTATAAAGTGCGTATACATATTTTCCTTCGGTCCATCTGCAGATAACATTCGGAGGCTTTTATGCCGAAGTTTATGATGAGGTTATGCAAATTGAGGTGCCGTTCACTCTTCACCAAGGCACCCCCCCCACCCCCTCCCCCCTCTTACCTCCGGAAGAGAGATACCTTTCCCTCTCCATACCCTCCTCCCCAGGTCAAGATGACTTCACACTATCTCTGCAAAGTATACCGGAAAATGCATTAGCAATTCTCTGGTAGACATTAGAGGTGCCTCACACTGAGGGACCTGAGGCAACCAGAACGAGCTGTAAGTGACTGTAAGAGATGTAAGAGACCCTTGATAATTACAGGGATTACAGTTATAAGCTCAATAATAATCATGATAGTGAAGCATGAATGACCTTAACAACAAAGGATTCTCTCTAGCACAAACACTTGAGGCGTTAAGGTGTGAGATTCTGGGAGAGATCCCCAGTATCTGGTTTCAATCCATGAAGTCCAGCTACGACATCATTTCATATCTCAACGTGAATAATTATGCCAGAAAATATTAATGCAAGAAACACAAAAGAGACAAAAACAGAGTAATGTCGATACTAATAAAAACAAAAAGACCAAGAAACACAAAATAATGCATGCAAACATGAATAATTATGCGAAAAAATATAGATGAAAGGAACACATAAGAGACACAAAAAGAAAATAATATCGATATACTAATAAGAGAAAAAAAAAGAACAAGAAACACAAAATAACGATTGCAAACACATCAATGAGAAAACAATTATATGAATGGGGCAGAACACACAACAATTCCCCTCAGAAGGTTAAATAATAGCAATGTGAATAAAAATCAACAAAAGACAAAGAAATCAAGGAAGGTAATGAAAGCTAACTGAATTCATATACTAAAGAATTGCTCTGTAAGAGAGTATTGAACACCGATTTTTAACAAAATAATATCATTTCAGAATAAACAAAATCACTAAAAGAGAAATATTACACACAACCTGGTATCATCGTCACTCATAACTGGGAATAGCTACGTTAGGCAATACCGTCTGGCTCTTATTAAACTCCATGTGTGTAAGCAAAGCAATATCTTGGGAATAATGAGTACCCTGCTATTTGAACAGACGACAAGCAAACGATCTGGCCATCTGTTACTATTCACTTTTTTCCTTAAAGTTAGTTTAATATTCTTGATAATGGTGGTCTTTAATGTTAACAATTTCGTTGTTTCATTGCTTGCTATTTTGGTTTTAGGTTGAATTTAAGGCTCACCGACGTACTTGGTGTTTTTAAAAGAATGACTTATATTATTCTGCTCCATATTACTCATGGATTTTCATTTAATTGGTTGTTAAGACCTGATGGCGGGATTTGTCATTTCGGAACGTGAATAATGAAAATAGATTTATGACTGGAAATACTGACGTTTGCTCTTAGCTAAATCATTTTTGATCATACGCACATACGTTGTGTATGTGTATGTGTGTTTGTACGTTGCATGGAACCCCAGTGGTTAGTTCAGCAACGGGGACCAACCAACGGCTTTACGTGACTTCCGAAACACGTTGAGAGTGAACTTATATCACCAGAAATACTACACATCTCACCCCTTAATGAAATGCCGAGAAGCGAACTCGCAGCCCACCGAGGTAGCACGCCAACACCATACCGACCACGCTACTGAGGCGCTATGTGTGTATGTGTGAGTATGTGTGTGTGTGTGTAGAAAGAGGGGAAGGTGACGCCTCTTTTGTTGAAATGACGTCATAAGTTCACTTCATAGGACTAAAGAAGCAGCTATCCCTACCTCTCCCCGGATCCCAGATCTTGATGCAGCCAAATATCAGTGATAGTGAGAAATCCAAATGTCAGTAATAGTGAGAATCCAAATGTCAGTGATAGTGAGAACCCTAAGCTGTCATGAGGTAATTCACCCGAACAAGGCGCCTCACTATACGCCATTATCATTCGAGGCCATAACAGTCACGCCCCTAAATATCAAGGGGGGAGATTCTGAAGGTTATCTCGACCTGGAGGGTGCGGGGTGGGGGGGGGGTTGGGAGGGGGTGGGGGTAGGGGTGAAAGGGGACGTCAATTGCATACCTCAACATAAACTTTAGACATAAAAGCGGCGGAAGTGTTTGCTGCAGATGGACTGTAGGGAAGAAATTTGTTCGTGCACTTTATAACTGAGAGAGGAAGGGAGAGAGAGTAGGAGAGAGAGAGAGAGAGAGAGAGAGAGAGAGAGAGAGACGCAGTCACAAGACGAGCGAGAGATCCAAGAAAAGTGAGAGACAGAATCATTTTGACGAACTCAGAACCCAGTTCTTGGCTTGAAGCAAAGAAGCAAAAAAATGGAGAGAGAGAGTTCACTTCGATTTCTGCTTAAGTATTACAATCCGGTGGTAACCCGCTCTCCTCACCTTCAACTCAAAAAAAAAAAATAAAATAAAATAAAATAAAAATAAATAAAAAATCTCTCTTTAGCCTCTCACTTATATCAGGATTTATGCTGCAAATGGATTACTACCCAGAAGAAAGAGAATGAGGAATTTCTCTTACTTTGTTAGAGTGTTACCACACCACAGCTGCTTTTCCTTGACAATGCGGATGCTGCAGTATTTTGGCCACAAAAAAAAAATTACTTTAAAAGTAAATTATTCCAAAAACAAGTGGGATTAGAGCCAGGAAAACGTTGCTTTCATCTTCCCTGATGAAAACGAAAAAAAGATGAAAAGCAATCGCTGACGATCCATCGTGTCTTTGGGGTCCAGACTCCGTCCAATATTCTTTTCCCCTTTCTGTCCCTTGTCCCGCTCGGGTCTGGTCTATATGAGACTATCTGTTGTCCCTATCCCCGCTGTCCTTTCCACAAAAAGGATAGTAAAAAAATGAGGACTGAGTAAGAAAACAAGAAACTATGAGATCTGTTATCCAAACAAGACAAAGCCATTAGGAATAAAGGAGAAGATGACTTACATCATCGGTGTTTCTCAAGTAAAAGAGATTCGAGACATTTTCAGGGGAAAATGTGTTTGCAAATACGAAAGAAATTCCAGCGAATATTGCTCTTCTTCTCCTCTCGCCATTTTGGCAAAGTACGTTGGAGCTGCCAAGTCAGCTGAATGTCCAAATCGAATTGAGGAACGAAAAATCAAATCGGGTCTGAAGAAGACCAGCGAGAGAGAGAGAGAGAGAGAGAGAGGAGGACCGGAGAAGGCCCGAATGTTATCTGCAGATAACATTCGGAGGTTTTTATGCCGAAGTTTATGTTGAGGTTATGCAAATTGAGGTGCCGTTCACTCTTCACCAAGACCTCCCCTCCCCACCCCCCTCCCCACTCCTGGAAGAGAAGATACCTTTCCCCTCTCCATACCCTCCTCCCAGGTCAAGATGACTCACACTATCTCTGCAAAGTATACCGGAAAATACAGGGTGCCTCACACTGAGAGACCTGAGGCAACCAGAACTAGCTGTAAGTGACTGTAAGAGATGTAAGAGACCCTGATAATTACAGGATTACAGTTATGAGCTCAATAATAATCATGATAGTGAAGCATGAATGACCTTAACAACAAAGGATTCTCTCAAGCACAAACATTTGGCCGCGTTAAGGTGTGAAATTCTGGGAGAGATCCAGTATCTGGTCTTACTCCATGAAGTCCAGCTACGACATCATTTCATATCTGAACGTGAATAATTATGCCAGAAAATATAAATGCAAGAAACACAAAAGAGACACAAAAACAGAGTAATGTCGATACTAATAAGAAAACAAAAAAGACCAAGAAACACAAAATAATGCATGCAAACATGAATAATTATGCGAGAAAATATAAATGAAAGGAACACATAAGAGACACAAAAAGAAAATAATATCGATATACTAATAAGAGAGAAAAAAAACGAAAAACACAAAATAACGATTGCAAACACATTAATGAGAAAACAATTATATGAATGGAGCAGAACACACAACAATTCCCCTCAAAAGGTAAATATAGCAATGTGAATAAAAAACAACAAAAGACAAGAAATCCAGGAAGGTAATGAAAGCTAACTGAATCATATACTAAAGAATTACTCTGTAAGAGAGTATTGAACACCCATTTTTAACAAAATAAAATTTTGTTAAAATTTTATTTTGTTAATTTCAGAACTAAACAAATCACTAAAAGAGAAATATTACACACAACCTGGTATCATCGTCCACTAATAACTGGGAATAGCTACGTTAGGCAATGCGTCCGGCTCTTTATTAAACTCCATGTGTGTAAGCAAAGCAATATCTTGGAATAATAAGATCCTGCTGTTTGAACAGACGACAAGGAAACGATCTGATCATCTGTTACTATTCACTTTTTTTCCATTAAAGTTAGTGTAATATGCTTGATAATGGTGTTCTTTAATGTTAACAATTTCGTTGTTTCATTGCTTGCTATTTTGCTTTTAGGTTGAATTTAAGGCTCACTGACGTACTTGGTGTTTTTAAAAGAATGACTTATATTATTCTGCTTCATATTACTCATGGATTCTCATTAAATTGGTTGTTAAGACCTGATGGCGGGATTTGTCATTTCGGAACGTGAATAATGAAAATAGATTTATGACTGGAAATACTGACGTTGGTCTTAGCTAAATAATTTTGATCATACGCTCACGTGTGTGTGTATGTGTGTTTGTTTGTTTGATATGGTGTTTTTACGTTGCATGGAACCCCAGTGGTATTCAGCAACGGGACCAACTAACGGCTTTATGTGACCTCCGAACCACGTCGAGAGTGAACTTCTATCATCAGAAATAAACACTCTCACATCTCAATGTCTGTAGAAAGAGGGGAAGGTGACGCCTCTTTTGTTGAAATGACGTCATAAGTTGACCTATTCCCGATCTCTTCCAGATCCTAACGCAGCTAAATGTCAGTGATGGTGAGAATCCAAATGTCAGTGATGTAATCCAAATGTCAGTGATGGTGAGAAATCAAATGAGAGTGATCCAAATGTCCAGAGAACCCTTAGCTGTCAGGAGGTAATTCCCAGAACAAGGCGCCTCACACACTATACGCCATTATCATTCGAGGCCATAACAGTAATGCTCCTAAATATCAAGGGGGCGGGGAGGGGAGATTCCGAGTTATCTCGACAAGGGGTGGGGGGCGGGTTAAGTATCACTTCTGGGGATGAGGGTTGGGGTAGGGGGGGGTGTTCTGGGAGTGAAAGGGCACATCCAATTTGCATAACCTCAACATAAACTTTGACATAAAAGCGGCGGAATGTTTGCTGCAGATGGACTGTAGGGAAATTTGTATCTACACTTTATATGAGATGAGAGAGAGAGAGAGAGAGAGAGAGAGAGAGAGAGAGAGAGAGAGAGAGAGACACTTATGCTGCAAATGGATTATATAACCAGAAGAAAGAGAATGAGGAATTTCACTTACTTTTTCACCCTTTGCGTTTTACCAACACACCATAATGCTCTTTTCCTTGACAATGCGAATGCTGCAGTAATTTGACCACAAAAAAAAAAAAAAAAACTTTAAAAAGTAAATTATTCCGAATAGCAAGTGGGATAGACCCCAGGAAAACGTTGCTTTTATCTTCCCTGATGAAAACGAAAAAAAGATGAAAAAAGCAATCGCTGAAGATCCATCGTGTCTTTGGGGTCCAGACCCCGTTCCAATATTCTTTCCCCTTTCTGTCCTTGTCCCGCCCGCTGGCGTCTGGTCTATATGAGACTAATCTGTTGTCCCTATCCCCGCTGTCCTTTCCACAAAAGGATAGTAAAAAATATGAGGACTGAGTAAGAATACAAGAAAATATGAGATCTGTTATCCAAAACAAGACAAAGCCTTATTAGGAATAAAGGGAAAGATGACTTACATCATGCGGTGTTTCTCATGTAAAAGAGATTCGAGACATTTTCACTGGGAAATGAGTTTGCAAATACGAAAGAAATTCCAGAGAATATTGCTCTTCTTCTCCTCTCACTATTTTGGCAAGTACGTTGGAGCTGCCAAGTCAAGCTGAATGTCCAAATCGATCTGAGGAACGAAAAAATCAAATCGGGTCTGAAGGAGACCAGCTGAGAGAGAGAGAGAGAGAGAGAGAGAGAGAGAGAGAGAGAGAGAGAGGACCGGAGGAGGCCCGAAAGCAGCACTTGGCGGCTTTTTTCACATTATTTAGTAGAAGGCCATTGTGGGGGGGGGGGGGGAGGGGTGGCGCCTGGAGTGAGGCGGGATGGGGAGAGGGAGACGGAAAAAGAGAAGAACGGAGGAGAGAAAGGGGGAGACGTCTGACGGAGAGAGGGAGAGAGACAAGGTGAGGAGGAGGAGGAGAGGTAACAGAAAGAGAATTTGGTAGAGGTGGGAAAATACAGAATACACACAAACGTAACGAATAGCGAAGGATGAAGTGAATATCAAAGGTTTGTTGACTTTTCTTGAGTCCGTTGAAATGCTACGATTTGCGGCACCGTGACAGAGTTGAATCAAATCCCCAAATGAGAAGTTTAAGTATACAGAAGTTTGTCTTTATGAGAGATTTATTGTAGAGAGAGAGAGAGAGAGAGAGAGAGAGAGAGAGAGAGAGAGAGAGATATTAAGTGTTATGTTTGAACTGTATATCAGAGCTCTGTTGAAACCAACGTGAGCCAAAGCTAGAGTTTTCCTATATGAAGTCAACTAAATTTGCATTCTCTCTCCTCTCTCTCTCTCTCTCTCTCTCACTCTCTCTCTCTCTCTCTCTCTCTTCAGTGCAATCCATTTTTGTTATTTTGATTTTCTGTTCCCCCCCACCCCCTAATTCGATTTGGACCTTCTGCCCGCTTCGGCAACTCGACCATTTTCACGGAAAATGGAAAAGGGAGAAAAGAAGAAAAAAAAAAGGAGTAATAATGTTTAGTCTCTTTTAAATTTGCATAAAATGTGTCCTGGATGAGAAGACATGGAATCTGTTAGCCTGGAAGGTATCGATATCGCAATGGTCATCTTTACCTCAGGGGTATTAACTCTCTCTCTCTCTCTCTCTGTCTCGCTCTCTCTCTCTCTCAAGATATTTGTTTCTTGTTCGAAATAAAGGTGTGTGTTGAGCTATCTTTTTTATTTTGCTTTACAGTGAATTAGTGAATTACAGTGAATTTACTTTGCCATTAAAGTAGGTAGTCGCAAGCTGGACACAGTAGATTACACTTATGGGCATCGTTACTCCTGTATCCTTTTTTCAGGGGATTCAATGGATTTCATGACTTGCAATTTTCGGTTTTGTCCGTATAGTATACTTGTTTCTTTGTATCCTATCCTAATAATTATGTCAGTATTGCCTTTTGTTTTTATTTTTTATTATTTTTTTTTATATCTTCAGCTTGTTTTCCAATGAATGTTACGCCTCATTTCGAATAAAAGTACTTTGTTCTTTGTGAATCTTCCTTTATTGGGTCAGTATTTCCTTTTTTTATTTTAATTTTATATAATAATATCTTCAGCTTAGTTTCAATGAATGTTACCTCTTTTCGAATATATATATACTAAAACACGTTCAGTTTAAGGGAATACTTTGATCCAAGTGATCTCGTAGCAGATATGGTGGCAATCCTTCTTGCCCACTTGCTAATATTAAAGAAAATCGGTAAATTCAAAAAAACCTGTGCGTATTTTCGGGACGAATACCATCAAGATAGCTCTTGGACATGCATGGAAATGGAGGACCCTCCACCACCACCATCTATAATTCAATTTTCCAAATCCGGACCGTGAAGTTTTAGATACAGGCCCACAGCAACCACGAACAAATTCATTTCTTTTGTGTCAAAACAAAAAAAATCACACTTCCTTCCATGACTTATTCAGTCGTAATACTCTATTTTCTTTTATCTATCTATCAGTGATTGCTGTCAATGATGCTTGTTCAATTTTGTTCTTTATTCGTTATTTTGTCCTCATTGCCCTCAGGCCCTCTTGTGCACGTGTGCGTTAGTATGTGCTTTGTGGAGGTGGACTTAATTAGAAATTAAGGAAATAATTGCGATTCTGTTCTGTCTGTGGGTCTTTCTTCCAAAGTGTATATCATTTTGGCATCATCTGTTAAAATAACCAACATATAAATAATGCAAGCATGGGGAGAGTAATTTCGGACACTGCTTTTCACTTCCATTGACTTCTGCTGCTAATGATTTCCTCAGCTTTTGATGCTGTTCCTGTAAACATGTTTTCTGCTGTTCTTGAAGCTGGGTTCCTGTAAGTCTGTTCTGCTGTTCTTGCAAGCTGTTCCTGTAGCTGGTCTGCTGTGCTGTACTTGCTGCTGCTCCTGTAGCTGTTTCTGCTTTTTCTGTAGCTGTTCTGCTGTTCTTTGCTGCTGTTCCTGTTTAGCTGTTTCTGTTGTTCGTGCTGCTGTTCCTGTAGTTGTTCTTGCAGCTGTTTCCTGTAGCTGTTTTTTCTGCTGTTCTTGCGGCTGTTCCTGTAGCTGTTTATGTGTTCTGCAGCTGTTCCTGTAGCTGTTTCTGTTGTTCTTGCAGCTGTTCCTCGTAGCTGTTTCTGCTGTTTTCTGCTGTACTTGCTGCTGCTCCGTAGCTGTTTTCTGCTGTTCCTGTAGCTGTTTCTGCTGTTCTTGCTGCTGTTCCTATAGCTGTTCTTGCAGCAGTTTTTTCCTGTAGCTGTTTCTGCTGTCTTGCAGATGCTCCTGTAGCTGTTTCTGCTGTTCTTGCTGCTGTTCGTGTAGCTGTTTTTTCTTTCTGCTGTTTCTTGCAGCTGTTCCCGTAGCTGTGTTTCAGTTGTTTTGCAGCTGTTCCTGTAAAGCTTTTTTGTGTTTTTTGCTGCTTCTTGCTTGCTGTTCCTGTAGCTGTTTCTGCTGTGTTGCTTGCTGCTGTTCTTTAGCGGATTCTGCTGTTCTGGCAGCTGTTCCTGTAGCTGTTTCTGCTGTTCTTGCAGCTGTTCTTGAAGCGTTTTCGGCGTTCTTGAATGCTGTTCTTGTAGTGTTTCTGCAGTTCTTGATGCTGTTACTGTAGCTGTTCTCTGTTCTTGTGCTGTTCTAGGTTCTGCAGTTTTGTAGCTGTTCTTGAAGCTGTTTCGGATGTTCTTGAGTAGTTTCTTTCTTGTTCTGCAGATGTTCTGTAGCGTTCTGTGTTCTTGCTGCTGTTCCTGTAGCTGTTCCGCTGTTCTTGCAGTGTTCCGTAGTGTTCTGTTGTTCTTCAGCGTTCCTGTAGCTTTTTCTGTGTTTTGCTGCTGTTCTGTAGCGGATTCGGTTCTGGCAGTGTTCGTAGGTGGTGTTCTTGCAGATGTTCCTGTAGCTGTTTCTGCTGTTCTTGCTGCTGTTCCTTAGCTGTGCAGTTCTTGCTGCGTTACTGTAGCTGTTTCTGCTGATTGCGCTGTTCCTGTAGCTGTTTCTGCAGTTCTTGCAGCGTTCTTGAACTGTTTCGGCTGTGCTGTTCTGCAGCTGCTTTTCCTGTAGCTGTTTCTGTGTTCTTGCAGCGGTTCCTGTAGCTGTGTCTGGTGCCGCGGTTCTGGTTCTGCGCGTTCCTGGGCTGTTTTTTCTGGTGTTCTTGCGCTGTCTGTAGCTGTTGGCCGTCTTGCTGTGTTCCTGTATGTTCTGCGTTTGCTGTTCTACTGTAGCTGTTTCTGCTGTTTTGCTGTGTTTCGTAGTGCTGCATTCTTGCGGCTGTTCGAGCTGTTTCTGTTTTTTTTTTGCGTTCCTTCCGTGATGTCTGCAGCTGTTCTGTTTGTGTTTTCTTGCGCTGTTCTGAGCTGTTTCTGTTGTTCTTGCGCGATCGTTCCTGTAGGTTTCTCGTGCTCTTGTGCTGCTACTTGTATTTTCTGGTTTCCTGAGCTGTTTCCCCCGCTGTTTTTTGTGCGTTCCTGTAGCTGTTTTCTGCGTTTCTTGCAGCTGTCGTAGCTGTTTCGTGTTCTGCTGCTGTTCCTTGCTAGCTGTTTCCTGTCAGCGTTCTGGCTGTTACGGTAGTGTTTAGTGTTCTGCAGCTGTTAGCTGTTGCTTGTGCTGGCGTCTTCTGTTCCTTGTAGCTGTTTTCTGCTGTTCTTCCTGCTGTTCCTGTAGCGGATTGTGCTGTTCTGGCAGCTGTTCTGTAGCTCCTTTCTGCTGTTCATGCAGCTGTCTTGAAGCTGTTTCGGCTGTTCTTGCTGCTGTTACTGTAGCTGTTTCTGCAGTTCTTGCTGCTGTTACTGTAGCTGTTCTGCTGTTCTTGCTGTGTTCTGTAGCGGTTCTGCAGTTAATTGTAGCTGTTCTTGAAGCTGTTTCGGCTGTTCTTGTAGTAGTTTCTGCTGTTCTTGCAGATGTTCCTGTAGCTGTTTCTGCTGTTCTTGCTGCTGTTCCTGTAGCTGTTTCTGCTGTTCTTGCAGCTGTTCCCGTAGCTGTTTCTGTTGTTCTTGCAGCTGTTCCTGTAGCTGTTTCTGCTGTTTTGCTGCTGTCTGTAGCGGATTCCTGCTGCTGTTCTGGCAGCTGTTCCTGTAGCTGTTTCTGCTGTTCTTGCAGCTGTTCCTGTAGCTGTTTCTGCTGTTCTTGCTGCTGTTCCTGTAGCTGTTTCTGCAGTTCTTGCTGCTGATTACTGTAGCGTTCTGCTGTTATTGATGCTGTTCCTGTAGCTGTTTCTGCAGTTCTTGCAGCTGTTCTTTTTTTTTTTTTTTTTTTTTGGCTGTTTTGTGCTGTTCCTGTAGCGGATTCTGCTGTTCTGCAGCTGTTCCTGTAGCTGTTCTGCTGTTGCTTGGCAGCTGTTGCTTGCAGCTGTTCGGCCTTTTCTTGCTGCTTGTTCCTGTTGCTGTTTCTGCAGTACTTGCTGCTGTTACTGTAAACTGTTTGTGCGGTTCTTGCTGCTGTTCCTGTACCTGTTTCTGCAGTTTTTGCAGCTGTTCTTGAAGCTGTTTCGACTGTTTTTGCTGCTGTTCCTGTAGTATTTTCTGCTGTTCTTGCTGTTGTTTCTATAGCTGTTACTGCTGTTCTTGCTGCTGTTCCTGTAGCAGTTTCTGCTGTTCTGTAGCCGTTTCTGCTGTTTTTGCTGCTGTTCCTGTAGTAGTTTCTGCTGTTCTTACTGCTGCTCCTGTACCTGTTTCTGCTGTTCTTGCTGCTGTTCCTGTACCTGTTTGTGCTGTTCATGCTGCTGCCCCTGCAGCTGTTTCTGCTGGTATTACTGCTGTTTCTGCTGTTCTTCCTGCTGTTCCTGTAACTGTTACTGCTGTTCCTGAAACTGCTACTGCTGTTCCTGTACAGTTTCTTCTGTTCTCGCTGCTGTTCCTGTAACTGTTTCTGCTGTTCATGCAGCGGTTCCTGTAGCTGTTTCTACTGTTCTTGCTGCTGTTCCTGTAGCTGTTTCTGCTGTTCCTGTAGCTGTTTCTGCTCTTCCTGTAGCTGTGCTGCTGTTCTTGCTGCTGTTTCTGCTGTTCAGGTGCTACGAAATCACCTGTATTGCTGGCATGTTAATCGCGCGAGACCAGGGTGACTTATCCAAACCATCGAGCTAAAATCATATACTTCAAAATAAAATGCATTAGGAACAGGTCTTTCATAAGACACACGAAACAAAAAATGCTAAAGACCAAAAAAATAATCCGTCAAACACATTAGGAACAGGTCTTTAATAAGAGACATAAAAAAAAAACAGAAAATTCAGTAGCGGAGTATTGTAAATGTAAAAAAAAAATCTTTCCAAAATACAAATTTGTTCCACCGCCCCTTCTCCAAGAGACACGAAAATAGAAAATTCAGCAGAATTAACAAAAAAGGGAAAGGAGAGCTTTCCGAAACAGATAAATTTGCTTCACCTCCTCCTGTCCATCCTGTCCATCGATTCGGTGCATGAGTAATTAATTGGCTGCAAAGGGCAGACCTACAGGGCTATAATGCCCCTGATTGACTTTAATGGCTGAATTAATCAGGGGACTCGACTGCAGTGTTTCCTTCGCCGCCAGACTCCTACGTCTCCGCCCCATTGAGAGCCCACTGAGCTACTACTACTATTCCTGTCAGGTATTAATCATCGTGTGATTTCGTGGATTTATGAATGATTTAAATAGTATATATATATATATATATATATATATATATATATATATATATATATAAGAATTATGTATATATATTTATATATATAAATTCTTATATATCACCATTTGATAAAGTGAAATTATATATGTTATTTACATATATATAAATATATATATGTATATGGTATATATCATATATATATATATATATATATATATATATATATATATATACATATATATATATATATATATATATATATATATATATATATATATATATATATATACATATAACATATACGTATATATAATCATATAACACAAGTCGCTCTCAGTAGGCGCAGAGACGAACGGGCGGAGGAAACTGCAGCAGGGCACAACTGACTGACTCGGCCATTACAGTCAATCAGGCAAGTATTATATTATAGCCCTGCGGGACAACCCTTTGCAACCAGTAATGCTAATGCACCAATTCGTTCGTTCGTTCGTTCGTTCGAGAGAGAGAGAGAGAAAAGAAAAAGGAATAAATTGCGTTTTTTTAGAAGAGTCTATTTCGAGAGGCTCATTAGGCGGCTCTATTTTTAGCCTAGTTCGCTCTCTCTCTCTCTCTCTCTCTCTCTCTCTCTCTCCTCTCTCTCTCTGTAGCGATTATCATTTTTTTTCTTTATTTTCAGAAGTGAATATAAATAATATATATATATGTATATATATCTATATATATATATATATATATATATATATATATATATATATATATATATATATATATATATATATATATATATATATATATACAGAGAGAGAGAGAGAGAGAGAGAGAGAGAGAGCGAGAGAGAGAGAGAGAGAGAGACAGAGACAGAGAGAGAGAGAGAGAGAGAGAGACCTGACCTTACCTTACCTTACCTTACAGACCTTACATCTTGTTCGGGTTGCCCAGGTCCCTCAGTGTGAGGCACCTCTAATGTCTACCAGAGAGTTGCTAGTGCATGCTGGTGGTATATTTTGCATCTTTCCAATCTTGGATGGTCTGGGATGCAGCTTAGATATTTGTCAAGTTTATCTTAAACACATCTACGCTCACTCCTGATATATTCCTCAGATGAGCTGGCAACGCATTGAATAGACGCTGCATTTGTCGATGCTTGGTGCGTAGTGGATAATGTCCTGTGTGTTTGCCTTATTTTTCCTTGTATGGTTTTGGGAACTATTAATCTACCTCTGCTGCTCTTTCCTGATATTTTTTAGCTCCTTGATGTTTTCGGCAATTTACTCTATCTGTTTCCATGCCTGAATTATCATGTAGCGTTCTCTTCTCCTTTCTAGACTATATAATTTTAAGGATTGTAGTCTTTCGCAGTAGTCAAGATCCTTAACTTCTTCTATTCTGGCTGTAAAGGACCTTTGTACACTCTTTATTTGTGCAATATCCTTTTGATAGTGTGGGTACCATATCATA
>NC_061093.1:57586030-57602870 GCF_015104395.2 Macrobrachium nipponense | reverse complement strand
ACCGTCATTATCTCTAAGGATTTATTAGTAGTTGTAATGCAACGGCTTGAATTTGGTCTCTCTCTCTCTCTCTCTGTTAGACCAGTCTAAGATGATTAATGAGACAAGAGACTTCCTATCTCTACGGATTGCCCAAGTTTCCTGCAATTCCTCGCCAGAAGAAGATCACTGATATACAAGGATGGAAAAGGTATATCCTACGTTGAAAAGGGGATCCTACGTTGCGAAGACACTTCCGCAGGAAACATGCGTTCTGTAGGACCTCTCGCTGATTGATTGGTTAACGGAGGTTTATCTTGCACCGTAATATAGATTTTTTTTTTCTTGTCTACGCTTTTGTATGGAATTAGTTTATCATTTGAAACAGGGCTGAGAAGATTAATTTTAAAGATTCTTATACAGATGGTTATATATATATATATATATATATATATATATATATATATATATATATATATATATATATATATATATAAAATATAAACCTGTTCAAGTGTATCTCAAAATGAAGACTTTCTTGAATCTCGTATTCTACAATAAGAGTGATAGAATTCTTAGTCTGAATAGCAACAATATGTAAATCTAACAAAATAGTTAGCAATCTGCGCCCGCGGGAAGGAGTGTTACTGTGCATTTGCTTAATTGTTGCAGAAATAGTTATCCATCGGTATTAACCCCCTTATGGGATCTGAAGGTTATTAAAATCCTTAAAATATCATCAGCAACTATCAGCATGTCCTCCCCATGGTGTGGTCTTAGCCCAAGCTAGACCTATAGTATTGCTTTAAAACAAGTGTCAATTTTCACACGAAAGCTAGAACTACTAAGTTTAATTTCGGGTCAACATCCACACACGAAAGCTAGACCTACTAATTTTAATTCAGTGTTAATAGCCACACGAAAGCTAGACCTACTATCTTTAATTCCGTGTCAATATCCACACGAACGCTAGACCTACTATTTTTAATTTTGTGTCAATAGCCACGAAAGCTAGACCTACTATTTATAATTTCGTGTCAATAGCGACACGAATCCTAGACCTACTAATCTAAAATTCGCGTCAATACCCACACGAAAGTTAGGCTCATTGTTTTAATCCAGTATTTCAGTGGACAAAGAAAGGAGGAGACAGACAAGATTCCATCCATCCAACTTTTGTCTATCACGTTTCCTGCCTGAATCATCTACGTACGTATCTAACCGCCAATGACCTTTGACTTCTAATGTAGTGTGTTATACGTTGTCTCCAGGAGCCCCTTTCGAGGAGAGAAATCTACGGTACGTGCATCGTCTCCTCACACCGGTTAAAACAGATTTCGAACCGGTTTGAACCAGGTCGGCGCATTCTGTTTGGCGCGTATATTGCATATCCGGCTCACGCGCGTAACTACTGCTGGTTTTCAAGCGTGTATGAAACGAATTGATACATTAGGACTACGGTATTTTATTAATTTTCAGACTTTGATATCATAGAATGAATATCTGCCGCGGAATGCATCTAATTGTTGTCGTAGATTTAGCTAGCTTTATGCCAGCGTGGGTTCTTGCTCTTGGGCAGCCCGTGAGTTTGATATTATTATTATTATTATTATTATTATTATGAAACAAGCCCTACACAGGGGCCACTGACTTGAAATTCAAGCTTCCAAAAAAAGATGGTATTCATTAGAAAGAAGTGGCAGAAGGCACTGGGAAATACAGAAAGAAGAGATCACACATCAGAAAAGTAAGAAAAAAATGAACTGATATATTAGTGTTGTAATATCACTTGATAAGATTGCAACTGTTGTCATTTTACTTCATTTAGCTTAATCTCACTGCGTTAGGTCCTCAGCACCAACCAATGTTAATTCGCGTCACAGAAACTGCCAAAAAAAAGACATTCAGTGAACAAAGGCGCCACCATGTCAAAATTACCTGAAAAATCTGGAAAAATGACCCTCAAGTCCAGACGTTACAGTCAATAACCTTTCAGAGAGCTGTACAGTACGTTCCTTAAAATCACTGGCAACAAACACTGGAGGCAAGTTGTCTGGATTCTGGATTGCTCCCGTGGGGCACTGGAAGGAAAAGAAGAAGAAAAAAAGACACTTCTAGTGAATTCTGGGAAATTTGGTTCCAGTTAGATGCTCTGGCCAGTTTACTGGTTACCAGTACGAGCAAGAGCCCGTGCCGATAAAAAGACTAGTTACATGTGTGCGTGTGTATGTATGTACACACACAACACACACACACACACACACACACACACATATATATATATATATATATATTATATATTATATATATATATATATATATAATATATTATATATATATATAACCTACCATTATTCATATATAAATTATACAGAATCTACTGGTCACTTCACACCAGATACATATGTAATTGTAATAGCCACAATGCCCTCTTAATTTCTCGAATTCTTAGCGCTTTTTGGATATCTTGCACTAGAATCCAAAGCCTTTGATTGTGACAAGCGTATCCAAAAAGCTTGAACAAATCGAGAAGTTAAGAGGGCACTGTGGCTGTTACATATATGTGTGTAATTACGATCAACAAAATTTAACTCTTATAACTAATTTTTACTATCTTTGTAACCGTTTTCTATAAAATACGATTACATGAAGATATCCACCTTTCGGTACGCCTGCGAATTATACTGTAATGAGGATATTGACGAGATCCAGGGACCCATCGCCTATAATTCATCAAAACCCCACTAGCACTGATGGTCTAAGAAACAGAACTGTAAGCTGCATTGCGCAACATGAAACTATGGAACAGTTACTTAGCGACCGGAAATATCAACAGACCCTCGTGTTCCTCAATCAGGGGTCCAAACCAACAGGAACTGGACCCCACATACCACGGAGCACATCTGAGTAACAATGCTTCCAGTCTGCGTCAACGCCATCTATCACCAGCCATTGTAACTGGAAAGAATGGTGCGGATAAACAACTATTATTATCATATCATAGTAATCGTGACTGGTTTTCGAAAACGTTCCAGTGACCGAGGTGAATATGAAATGAACATGCGCCGTTTGGCAAAACAGAAAACTACCTAAACAATGACATCACTTCCTGGTACCAAAAAACTCCGTCATGGAGTTTCGCGGGATGCTCCTGGAGTAAGAGCCCGTGCCGGCACAAGGCTGGTTTAAGCAACAACGTCAACTCCACAGAGTACAACACAATGCTCATTGTCTGTTTGGTCTTTTAACTTTATCTTCCCTTCTACTGCCAGTTGCCTGCAGTTTCCTTTCCAGAGAATCTTGTCCACAGTTTCCTTTCCAGAGAATCTTGTCCACAGTTTCCTTTCCAGAGACTCTTGTCCACAGTTTCCTTTCCACAGACTCTTGTCCACAGTTTCCTTCCCACAACCCCAAGAGC
The DNA here is from genome assembly GCF_015104395.2 of Macrobrachium nipponense. Taxonomy (NCBI): domain Eukaryota; kingdom Metazoa; phylum Arthropoda; class Malacostraca; order Decapoda; family Palaemonidae; genus Macrobrachium; species Macrobrachium nipponense. The sequence continues at coordinate 57,599,473 of NC_061093.1, read as the reverse complement.
AGTTTCCTTCCCACAACCCCTAGTCCACAGTTTCCTTCCCACAACCCCTAGAGCAGTCTCCTCCCCACAGACCCTAGAGCAGTTTCCTTCCCACAACCCCTAGTCCATAGCTTCCTTTCCACAGTTTTGTTCACAGTTTCCTTTCCACAGAATGTCCAGTTTCCTTCCCACACCCCCTAGCCCACAGTTTCCTTTCCTCAGAGTTTTGTCCACAGTTTCCTTTCCACATCCCCTAGCCCACAGTTTACTCTACACAGATCCTAGCCCACGATTTATGTCCTTTCCGAACTGACGCCGGTTTTGGAAACCAAGTATATCTATATACATCACTTTTGGAAAGTAAGTATATATCTATATACATCACATGTGGATTTTCTAAACATAGATACTCACACAGAGAGACAGTCCATAACAGCTGGACTGCACAGACCGTTTTTTGTTATGAAGGAATAAAGGTTGTCGTGGACTGCCAACTACAGCGTTTGCAACAAAAGCCGTCGATGACGTCAACGAACTAGCTGTTACCGATTTGGATTCCGTCCTTGCTGCTTTGAACATTGACATGAAAAGCAGGTATCTCTGTCGCAAGCGGAGTTCATGTAAATGGATTTTGTTCATGCAAGCTAACAATGCGCTTGGTGACAATGTTTACCTCTTGAAACACACTTCAAGATCCAAGGCACGGTACCTTGCGATATGAAAGAGATAGAATGTTCTTCAGATATAAACTCAGACAAATAATAAAAAAACATCTTTGCCTCGCAAAATGGAACAAATAATGGAACATCCTTGAGATATGAAACGCAACATCATGAAACATGCTTCCGATATCAGATGAAACAAATGATAAAATACCCGAGAGAGAGAATGGAGTTACAACTCCACTGCTCGTTCTTAAGTAGTGGTTCTTACATTGGGGGGGCCAACCCTAAGGAAAAATAAAAAAAATCTCAAATTATATTCGTCATTCTCTCAACGAGAGTGAGGAACTTATATTCAGAATTTTATGAAAAAAGGCAGAAGTAACGCCTTATGACTTTGGTTTCTAATAGTATACTACTCTGGTTAGATTTGCTTCGACTAACCATCTTTTGTAATTATTTACTTCTCTCTCTCTCTCTCTCTCTCTCTCTCTCTCTCTCTTTAATCTGGGAGGGAATTTTACTCATATATGCGGGGCGGGGAATGGAGGGAATTCTCTTTCTCTTTTTTTATTTTCCTTCAAATCAGGGGAGGGGAGGGGGGGTAATTTTATTCATAAATTTAGGTGGTGTGGGCCGTGGAAGGAAGGACAGAAGGGGGCGTGGCAATAAAAAGGTCAAGGACCTCTTTTCTTATAGAGTCAAACGCTGCCACGCTCCCCCGCCCCCCCAAAAGTGCCGGTACTGCTTCCGGAAGCCGTGTCATGGCGGGTTATATTTAGTCATCAGGAGACAAAAACGCCTGTGCATACTTCCTTCAGGAAATGCGTCAATTAAGCGAGATATCCTTCCAACCCCCTCCCCCCCGCCCCCCCGACACCCTCCCATCCCCGCCTTATTTCAACGTGACACCGTAGGACAGTGATTCTCAAATTTTCGCTTACTCGAGGAGTAGGCCTACGAACTAGTTGTTGTTGTTCTTGTCAGAGGGCAAGAAAGGTCTATAGAGAAGCCTAAAAAGGTCTGAAAAGGTGTTTCGCGTTGAATTAAAATATAAAGAAATTTAAGAATAGTATATTTATAATTTATTCATTAGAATGAAAAATGTAAAAAAAATTAATAATCATGTGCATTTTAAATAGTACTGAAAAATCATTTCGAATAAAAATAGCGTATTCATTTCAATTTACCTTGGTGAAACAACGCTCTACTTGACTGTAGATGTTAGCACGTTCTCCGAGTACGCTGGAGGTCGGATCACGCCTTGTTTGGTATCGTTACCTACGGCAGTGGTGTAACAGATCGCCATTATATTCCTACCCTCTTACCTCATTCCTGTTTAGTTATGTGAATTTATAATACAAAGGACAGAGAATTATTGGAATGCTTAATACAGTAGTAAATGGACTCTATTCATTTCTGTATTATTCATTAATTATTTATTCATTTATTTATTATTATTACTTATAATATTCCTGAATTTTACTCCAAGGAACCATTACTAATATATAATATATATATATATATATATAATTATATATATTAAATAGTAATATAATACAATACAATAATATATATATATATATATTCTACCTGTTATCTATTAAAATATATATCTATTGAGCTATCTATCTATCGACCCATCTCATTGTTTATCTATTAACCTATCTATCTATTAAGCAATCTATCTATCTATGGATCAACCAATCTCTCTGTTTATCTATTAACCTATCTATCTATCGAGCTATCTATATATCGACCCATCTCCCTGTTTATCTATTAACCTATCTATCTATCTATCTACCTGTTTATCTATTAACCTATCTATCTATTGATCTATCTATCGATCGACCAATCTACCTGTTTATCTATTAACCTATCTATCTATCGATGGACCAATCTACCTGTTTATCTATTAACCTATCCATCTATTCTATCTATCTATCGATCGACCAATCTACCTGTTTATCTATTAACCTATCTATCTATTGAGCTATCTATCTATCGATGGACCAATATACTTGTTTATCTATTAACCTATCCATCTATTCTATCTATCTATCGATCGACCAATCTACTTGTTTATCTATTAACCTATCTATCTATTCTATCTATCTATCGATCGACCAATCTACCTGTTTATCTATTGAGCTATCTATCTATCGACCCATCTCAATGTTTATCTATTTACCTATCTATCTATCTATCTATCTATCTAATAGAAAATTCTTTTACTGTTACAACTTAAATCTATAAATAACAAACAGACCATTCTCTTACTGTTACAACGTAAGAAAAGTATCGGTACAAAAATATAACTGAAACACAATGACGCTACCCCATCTAATGACTCCGGCAAAAACATTGACAAATAAGTCGACAAGATGTTATAATCTTTTTGTAATATTTTTACCTCCGGGAGACGAGAAACATATTCCAGAGACATATTCTTGAGTCATATTCCGCGCGCACTTTTCAACTGCGTCCGTTATGCGAATGGGCGTGGCTAATGAGAGCGCGCGCGATCGCCTTAAGAGTCCAGAAGGAAAAAGGGAAGAATTATTGAATTATACGAGGGATGAAGGAGACATTAAAATGGAAAAATGTTTGACATTATATAAATATAAATTGTTTGAGGAGCAATGGGTTATTTGACCACACACACACGCAATATATATAATATATATATATATATATATATATATATATATATATATATATATATAGTAGTAAATATATATAGGAGCTTCAGAAGGTGTCCATGATACAACGATTAAAAGGAATCAGGTTTATTTACAACGAAACGTTTCGCACATAAAACTTCTGTGCATCATCAGTCTGTAAAAGAGCAAAGAGACACATAACATTCAATGATAAAAAAGGAACTCACAAATATTAAAATGGTCTTAAAAAATTAAAAATCAAAGTAAAAAAAAAACAAACAAAGGTAAAGAGAGAGAGAACAACCCCAAACACCAACCGTCCATAATGTAGAGAGAAGATGGAATGACTAAAAAAACAGTTGACGAAGACGACGTCAACTATGCCAGGTATAGAGTTGCTGAGGAGGTATTGCTATTGAGTGAAGGAACAAGTTTCTTAATGTATAACGACTCGAGGGTAGTTAGGTGGTCAGGATTTTTGACATAATCTATTATTTTGAATTGTTCTTTTTTTATTTCGATTTTGCAATTAGAAGCGTGGTTCCTGATATTGGAAAATTCAGGCTGTTTTATTTTCTGACCAGTACGGAAGCTGAAACCCAGATGGCTACAATATCTGACCCTCAGCAGCCTCCGAGTCGATCCAACGTAAGAGCCCGGACATCCAGGGCAAATAAATTTATATATGACGTTGGATCTCATGAAGGGCTGAAGGCGGTCTTTAAAGTTAAAGAAGGAGCCTATTGTACAGGGATTATTTGTTATAAGTTTGACTCTGAGACAAGGAATCTCTTGTTCAATAATTCGTGCGAGATTGGACGAGAATTTGAAGTCAGGCATATATGGGATAGTTGCATAAAACAGTTTCTTAGGAACATCAAAATTAGGCAATGGTGGATGAAAAAATTTGGCAAGTATTTGATTGATCATTCTAAAAACTATTTCTTGTGGGAATGAATTGGACTTGAAAAAGCTTAATAAAAACGTGATCTCATCATGAAAAATCTTCCAAGAAGATGAATATTTCAGGGCTCTATTGACTAATGTGTGAATGGTATTAAGTTTAAAAGATCGTTGACATGAGCTATAAAAATTATTAGTTAGTCCTGTAAAGGTACGTTTTCTGTAAACGGACGTGGCAAATTCAGAATTGGTTCTTGTTATTTTCAAATCCAGGTAAGGTAAAATTCCCTCATTTTCCACTTCCATTGTAAAATTAATATTTGGATGAATATTGTTAATGAAATTTAAAAACAAAGAACATTGCCAAGGGTGTTGAAATAATGCAAAGGTATCATCAACGTATCTACGGTAAAGTGAAGGTTTAAAGTTGAGATCACACTGGTTTAAAAATTTCGATTCTAGTCAGACATAAAAAAAATTGGCAAAAATTGGGCCTAGAGGAGATCCCATGGCAACTCCATCGACCTGCGAATAGAGTCGCTTATTAAATATGAACATCGAGTCTTGCACAGCAAGATCGAGTAATTGTTTAAAAATAGTTCGGTTAAAACCATGAAAGATTGTATCATCATTAATAAAAATCTTGTTCAGTATAATATTAATCGTCTCATTAAGTGGAACGTTTGTGAAGAGAGATTCCACATCAAAACTGACCATATAATAGTCCCCATCTTGTCTAGTGATTATTTGTTGAAATTCAAGCCCATTTTTCAAAGTAAACTCGCTATTGCTGTATTCAGAGAGAAGTCCAGCCAAAAATTTAGAGATGGAAAAAGCAGGATTGTTGTAGGCAGCCATAATTGGTCTTAAAGGTAGATCAGGTTTATGAATTTTCGGTTGTCCATAGAGTATGCTGAACGAGGAACCGGTAACAAAAAGCTGTTGATAGGTTGTTTCATTTATAATATTTTCACTTTTGATTTTCCTCAAGAATCTATTGATTTTATCTTCCCTTTTAAAAACTTCTAAAAAAGTAGGTTCACCATGGGACATAAACTTGGTACTGTCAGACAAAATATTTTAATTCATTTTTTGTACTAGTCTTTCTTATTCATAATAACTACCCCCTTGCCTTTATCTGGTTTACACATAATTATATCTTCTCGCTCCTTCAACCTCAAGAGAATTTTCAAATCTGCAGGTCTAAAAAAAGGTGTCCAATTAGTTTTCAAATTGAGATAGGTTTTATGAGCCAAGTTAGAAATTTTCTGTTGTAGCTTACCAATGTTTTGGTTGAATTCAAGTTTGATCAGTCTTTGGAACATAATTTCAAAAGGTAGAAAAAACCTGGCATAGTTGGGTCTAAAGGATGGCAAGCAGAAGTCCAGGCCAAATGACAATAAAAATTCTTCTCTCTTTGATAAAACATAACCGGAAAAGTTAAAAATACATTGATTTCTGGACTGGAAATTAGGAATAACCACACCGAGCTTCAGAAGTTTTCTTTGGTGTCTCATGAACACATCAGAAACATAGTTATTAATGTATTTACAGAACATCTTTGGTAAAGTAGGCGGTCCAACATGGATAGATCATTGTATAATAAATTCTTCAATTGGTCAGTGATAACAGTTAATTGGTCAATAATGCGAATTTTACAATCAATTTCGTTCTTGAGTAATGTCTTGAGCGCATCCTTATAGAACTCGGTGTTGTAGAGGGCTGATTTGTACAGTCTGAATCGGACGAATTTTGGAGTAGTATCATTAAGCTGGCAATACTGAAGAAAGTCAAGATCTGCTTTGGCCTTTTCCAGTCGAAGGGTTGTCTTTTCCAGTTTTCTTGAGGTAGCGATGGTAATGGACGGATAACGGTGCTTGAGTAGTTGAGCAAAGTGTTGAGTTCCTCGAAGTCGGAGGCGGAAGGCGAATAGGAGGACGAAGAAAAGTTTCCGTATCATCTCTGGAGGTATGTAGAGGCTCAGTTAAATAAATATATAGGAGCTTCAGAAGGTGTCCATGATACAACGATTAAAAGGAATCAGGTTTATTTACAACGAAACGTTTCGCACATAAAACTTCTGTGCATCATCAGTCTGTAAAAGAGCAAAGAGACACATAAATAACATTCAATGATAAAAAAGGAACTCACAAATATTAAAATGGTCTTAAAAATTAAAAATCAAAGTAAAAACAAACAAAGGTAAAGAGAGAGAGAACAACCCAAACACCAACCGTCCATAATGTAGAGAGAAGATGGAATGACTAAAAAAACCAGTTGACGAAGACGACGTCAACTATGCCAGGTATAGAGTTGCTGAGGAGGTATTGCTATTGAGTGAAGGAACAAGTTTCTTAATGTATAACGACTCGAGGGTAGTTAGGTGGTCAGGATTTTTGACATAATCTATTATTTTGAATTGTTCTTTTTTATTTCGATTTTGCAATTAGAAGCGTGGTTCCTGATATTGGAAAATTCAGGCTGTTTTATTTTCTGACCAGTACGGAAGCTGAAACCCAGATGGCTACAATATCTGACCCTCAGCAGCCTCCGAGTCGATCCAACGTAAGAGCCCGGACATCCAGGGCAAATAAATTTATATATGACGTTGGATCTCATGAAGGGCTGAAGGCGGTCTTTAAAGTTAAAGAAGGAGCCTATTGTACAGGGATTATTTGTTATAAGTTTGACTCTGAGACAAGGAATCTCTTGTTCAATAATTCGTGCGAGATTGGACGAGAATTTGAAGTCAGGCATATAGGGGATAGTTGCATAAAACAGTTTCTTAGGAACATCAAAATTAGGCAATGGTGGATGAAAAAATTTGGCAAGTATATTTGATTGATCATTCTAAAACTATTTCTTGTGGGAATGAATTGACTTGAAAAAGCTTAATAAAAACGTGATCTCATCATGAAAAATCTTCCAAGAAGATGATATTTCAGGGCTCTATTGACTAATGTGTGAATGGTATTAAGTTTAAAAGATCGTTGACATGAGCTATAAAAATTATTTTAGTTAGTCCTGTAAAGGTACGTTTTCTGTAAACGGACGTGGCAAATTCAGAATTGGTTCTTGTTATTTTCAAATCCAGGTAAGGTAAAATTCCCTCATTTTCCACTTCCATTGTAAAATTAATATTTGGATGAATATTGTTAATGAAATTTAAAACAAAGAACATTGCCAAGGTGTTGAAATAATGCAAAGGTATCATCAACGTATCTACGGTAAAGTGAAGGTTTAAAGTTGAGATCACACTGGTTTAAAAATTTCGATTCTAAGTCCGACATAAAAAAAATTGGCAAAAATTGGGCCTAGAGGATCCCATGGCAACTCCATCGACCTGCGAATAGAGTCGCTTAGAAATTATGAACATCGAGTCTTGCACAGCAAGATCGAGTAATTGTTTAAAAATAGTTCGGTTAAAACCATGAAAGATTGTATCATCATTAATAAAAATCTTGTTCAGTATAATATTAATCGTCTCATTAAGTGGAACGTTTGTGAAGAGAGATTCCACATCAAAACTGACCATATAATAGTCCCCATCTTGTCTAGTGATTATTTGTTGAAATTCAAGCCCATTTTTCAAAGTAAACTCGCTATTGCTGTATTCAGAGAGAAGTCCAGCCAAAATTTAGAGATGGAAAAAGCAGGATTGTTGTAGGCAGCCATAATTGGTCTTAAAGGTAGATCAGGTTTATGAATTTTCGGTTGTCCATAGAGTATGCTGAACGAGGAACCGGTAACAAAAAGCTGTTGATAGGTTGTTTCATTTATAATATTTTCACTTTTGATTTTCCTCAAGAATCTATTGATTTTATCTTCCCTTTTAAAAACTTCTAAAAAAGTAGGTTCACCATGGGACATAAACTTGGTACTGTCAGACAAAATATTTTCCATTTTTGTACATAGTCGTTCTTATTCATAATAACTACCCTCCACCTTAGGCCTTTATCTGGTTTACACCATAATTATATCTTCTCGCTCCTTCAACCTCAAGAGAATTTTCAAATCTGCAGGTCTAAAAAAGGTGTCCAATTAGTTTTCAAATTGAGATAGGTTTTATGAGCCAAGTTAGAAATTTTCTGTTGTAGCTTACCAATGTTTTGGTTGAATTCAAGTTGATCAGTCTTTGGAACATAATTTCAAAAGGTAGAAAAAACAACCTGGCATAGTTGGGTCTAAAGGATGGCAAGCAGAAGTCCAGGCCAAATGACAATAAAAATTCTTCTCTCTTTGATAAAACATAACCGGAAAAGTTAAAAATACATTGATTTCTGGACTGGAAATTAGGAATAACCACACCGAGCTTCAGAAGTTTTCTTTGGTGTCTCATGAACACATCAGAAATATAGTTATTAATGTATTTACAGAACAATCTTTGGTAAAGTAGGCGGTCCAACATGGATAGATCATTGTATAATAAATTCTTCAATTGGTCAGTGATAACAGTTAATTGGTCAATAATGCGAATTTTACAATCAATTTCGTTCTTGAGTAATGTCTTGAGCGCATCCTTATAGAACTCGGTGTTGTAGAGGGCTGATTTGTACAGTCTGAATCGGACGAATTTTGGAGTAGTATCATTAAGCTGGCAATATTGAAGAAAGTCAAGATCTGCTTTGGCCTTTTCCAGTCGAAGGGTTGTCTTTTCCAGTTTTCTTGAGGTAGCGATGGTAATGGACGGATAACGGTGCTTGAGTAGTTGAGCAAAGTGTTGAGTTCCTCGAAGTCGGAGGCGGAAGGCGAATAGGAGGACGAAGAAAAGTTTCCGTATCATCTCTGGAGGTATGTAGAGGCTCAGTTAAACATAATATATAGGAGCTTCAGAAGGTGTCCATGATACAACGATTAAAAGGAATCAGGTTTATTTACAACGAAACGTTTCGCACATAAAACTTCTGTGCATCATCAGTCTGTAAAAGAGCAAAGAGACACATAAATAACATTCAATGATAAAAAAGGAACTCACAAATATTAAAATGGTCTTAAAAATTAAAAATCAAAGTAAAAACAAACAAAGGTAAAGAGAGAGAGAACAACCCCAAACACCAACCGTCCATAATGTAGAGAGAAGATGGAATGACTAAAAAAACCAGTTGACGAAGACGACGTCAACTATGCCAGGTATAGAGTTGCTGAGGAGGTATTGCTATTGAGTGAAGGAACAAGTTTCTTAATGTATAACGACTCGAGGGGTAGTTAGGTGGTCAGGATTTTTGACATAATCTATTATTTTGAATTGTTCTTTTTTTATCTCGATTTTGCAATTAGAAGCGTGGTTCCTGATATTGGAAAATTCAGGCTGTTTTATTTTCTGACCAGTACGGAAGCTGAAACCCAGATGGCTACAATATCTGACCCTCAGCAGCCTCCGAGTCGATCCAACGTAAGAGCCCGGACATCCAGGGCAAATAAATTTATATATGACGTTGGATCTCATGAAGGGCTGAAGGCGGTCTTTAAAGTTAAAGAAGGAGCCTATTGTACAGGGATTATTTGTTATAAGTTTGACTCTGAGACAAGGAATCTCTTGTTCAATAATTCGTGCGAGATTGGACGAGAATTTGAAGTCAGGCATATAGGGGATAGTTGCATAAACAGTTTCTTAGGAACATCAAAATTAGGCAATGGTGGATGAAAAAATTTGGCAAGTATTTGATTGATCATTCTAAAAACTATTTCTTGTGGGAATGAATTGGACTTGAAAAAGCTTAATAAAAACGTGATCTCATCATGAAAAATCTTCCAAGAAGATGAATATTTCAGGGCTCTATTGACTAATGTGTGAATGGTATTAAGTTTAAAAGATCGTTGACATGAGCTATAAAAATTATTAGTTAGTCCTGTAAAGGTACGTTTTCTGTAAACGGACGTGGCAAATTCAGAATTGGTTCTTGTTATTTTCAAATCTAGGTAAGGTAAAATTCCCCTCATTTCCACTTCCATTGTAAAATTAATATTTGGATGAATATTGTTAATGAAATCTAAAAACAAAGAACATTGCCAAGGGTGTTGAAATAATGCAAAGGTATCATCAACGTATCTACGGTAAAGTGAAGGTTTAAAGTTGAGATCACACTGGTTTAAAAATTTCGATTCTAAGTCCGACATAAAAAAATTGGCAAAAATTGGCCTAGAGGATCCCATGGCAACTCCATCGACCTGCGAATAGAGTCGCTTATTAAATATGAACATCGAGTCTTGCACAGCAAGATCGAGTAATTGTTTTAAAAATAGTTCGGTTAAAACCATGAAAGATTGTATTTGCCCTGGATGTCCGGGCTCTTACGTTGGATCGACTCGGAGGCTGCTGAGGGTCAGATATTGTAGCCATCTGGGTTTCAGCTTCCGTACTGGTCAGAAAATAAAACAGCCTGAATTTTCCAATATCAGGAACCACGCTTCTAATTGCAAAATCGAAATAAAAAAAGAACAATTCAAAATAATAGATTATGTCAAAAATCCTGACCACCTAACTACCCTCGAGTCGTTATACATTAAGAAACTTGTTCCTTCACTCAATAGCAATACCTCCTCAGCAACTCTATACTGGCATAGTTGACGTCGTCTTCGTCAACTGGTTTTTTTAGTCATTCCATCTTCTCTCTACATTATGGACGGTTGGTGTTTGGGGTTGTTCTCTCTCTCTTTACCTTTGTTTGTTTTTACTTTGATTTTTAATTTTTAAGACCATTTTAATATTTGTGAGTTCCTTTTTTATCATTGAATGTTATTTATGTGTCTCTTTGCTCTTTTACAGACTGATGATGCACAGAAGTTTTATGTGCGAAACGTTTCGTTGTAAATAAACCTGATTCCTTTTAATCGTTGTATCATGGACACATTCTGAAGCTCCTATATAAATATAAATATACATACAAATACTATGTATAATTTGTATGTACAAATATACATACATACTATACAGATCATATATATGTATAAATAATATATACATATGTATATATATACATATACTACATATGTATACATACATACACAAATAGCGAGATATTGTTTAAGGCTGGTCATTACGAAGACAAAACCGTACGGACTACCACCGCTTCAAAGCGCCTTCCTGAAAAGAAGTCTACATTTAAGACCACCTGGAAACTGCTTTTAAACGGTACATACAGAAACAATCCCTCCGATATATAACACAGAACCCATCGTTGCCTTCCGTCTTCCAAGAACCTCGAACCCAGATGCTCAAACTCGAGGTAATAGTTGGAAGTTTGACTTGATATTTCTTTATCTGCTAAGCCCTTCCCCCTTCATTTATCTGGCGTCTCCTGATTGGAGACACTCGAAAGGCGTTGCCCTCAGATGAGGACAACACAAGGGCGGCTCGTATACACAAATCAGGTCTTTATTAAGGATCTTTTTCGTTTGTCCACCCCGGAAGGGGGACAGGGAGGGGACGAGTAGGTAGGGGAGACATGACACATCCACCATCCTCCTGCACACCTGTTTGTCCGCCCCGGATAGGGGACGGTTTAGGTAGGGGAGACACGAACGGGAAGCGCAAGCTGGCATATACGAAAAATAAACTGAGTCAAAATCACATCGCTTCTGACGCTGTCTATCTACGGGCGAGAACCTGTGGGGATTTTCACCAACCGCAAACACACACTGAATCTGTTCCGAGAACCGATCTCCGATGCCAGATCAAATTGCCGTTAAGAGAACCCCAATTATTAAGAGGAAGTGGGAACTTGGGGTGACAGCTCGGAAGAAATAAAAATAAAAAATATAAAAATACGGCGAAGAACAGTGACTCCTTCCCTCCCTCCCTCCCACCAAACCACCAGCTATTAATTCCAGCGTATGACGGACGCATGGCGTGTTTGTGGGGAGGGGGGGGTGGGGGCATTTGGGGATTTGATAAAATGATGACTGTATTCGAGAGATTATGAACACCTACGGGAACTCGAGGCGATTTTAAGGATTTATCAGGTTATTTTCTGCGTTTACACTGATATTGCTTCAACATACATCCCCACGTCATATCATTATTATTATGATTATTGTTCTAAGAGGTCCACAATAAGAAAAAAAAATTGTGCGAGTTCGTGTATAATTTAAAACCCCTTTACAATGCTTTCGAACCCTTTTTTTCTTTTTTCTTTTTTTTTACTGAAGTTGAACCCAGAATGCTTTGTAAAGGGTTTTTGAATTATACACGAACTCGCAACATTTTTTATTCTTTATTATTGTGGACCTCTTAGAACATTATATATACTACTCTCGCGATAGAGAGTTTTTCCCAAATTATTATTATTTTTTTTTTTTTTTTTTTTTTTTTTTTTTTTTTTTTGTTGCTCTATCACAGTCCTCCAATTCGACTGGGTGGTATTTATAGTGTGGGGTTCCGGGTTGCATCCTGCCTCCTTAGGAGTCCATCACTCTTCTTACTATGTGTGCCGTTTCTAGGATCACACTCTTCTGCATGAGTCCTGGAGCTACTTCAGCTCTAGTTTTTCTAGATTCCTTTTCAGGGATCTTGGGATCGTGCCTAGTGCTCCTATGATTATGGGTACGATTTTCCACTGGCATATCCCATATCCTTCTTATTTCTATTTTCAGATCTTGATACTTATCCATTTTTTTTCCCTCTCTTTCTCTTCAAACTCTGGTGTCCCATGGTATTGCGACATCAATGAGTGATACTTTCTTCTTGACTTTGTCAATCAACGTCACGTCTGGTCTGTTTGCACGTATCACCCTATCCGTTCTGATACCATAGTCCCAGAGGATCTTTGCCTGATCGTTTTCTATCACTCCCTCAAGTTGGTGCTCGTACTACTTATTACTGCAGGTAGCTGATGTTTCTTGCACAGGCTCCAGTGGAGGGCTTTTGCCACTGAATCATGCCTCTTTTTGTACTGGTTCTGTGCAAGTGCCGGGCATTCACTTGCTATGTGGTTTATGGTTTCATTTTTCGTATTGCACTTCCTACATATGGGAGAGCTGTTATTTCCGTCTATCGTACTTTGAACATATCTGGTTCTTAGGGCCTGATCTTGTGCCGCTGTTATCATTCCTTCAGTTTCCTTCTTTAGCTCTCCACTCTGTAGCCATTGCCAATTGTCATCGCTGGCTAGTTCTTTAGTCTGTCTCATGTATTGTCCGTGCATTGGTTTGTTGTGCCAGTCCTCGTTCTTGCTCTTTCTCCTGTCTCTGTATATTTCTGGTCTTCGTCTACTTTTATTAGTCCTTCTTCCCATGCA
>NC_061093.1:57523530-57581030 GCF_015104395.2 Macrobrachium nipponense | reverse complement strand
ACTGTGTATATATATATATATATATATATATATATATATATATATATATATATATATATATATATATATATGTTACGACCCCTTTGGCCGTAATACAGGTTCTTTATATTTCAATAATCACAGGGATCGTAGGCAGTAAGAAAGTACACAGGGTCATGAGGATTGTGGACACAAACACCAGAACAAAATTAACAATATTTAATTACAAATACACTTAACACTAAATAAGCCTTGTGAGGAAACTTAACATTAAAATATACAAAATACAAGGAGCAAATAACAGCTCACAAGGACTCCTAATACTGAAAGCTAACCCTAACAAAGTAAAGAATATAATATGCCAAAGGCTCAAATAATAATAACACGGACCCAATAATAAAAACCACTAGCCTATAAAATATAAGAAAGAAGGAAGACCAGAGAAAATGAAGTTAGGAAAACCTTAAATCTCCTACCTAACCGTGGCAATTCTAAACTTAAAAACTAATTCAAATAAACATGTTGAGGGGCAAAAACTACCAAATACCGACCACTCAATATAACATGCATATAATATATATATACAAATATGATTAATGTTTGATTACGCAGATCCTCGAGTTACAACGAAGTGCACAGGAGTTTCACGGAGGTTGCTTCTACCTCCCGGCAGCTAAACAGGGAGCTCACGAATTGTCCAGGTGGATTACAGGGGTAGAGTTCGATCCCGAGGGACAACACAGGATAATCTCCTCTTACCTGGCAATTGCCTCCCTACGTGCTCTCACGAGCCCTAAGCTCTCCCGGACCAGCAGCTGGAGATGGACAACACCGGACAGTGGTTGGCGTAACGCCTCCTACGTGGCGGACAGCGACGACCACGTCTTCCGCCAAATCCTCAGGCGGGAAACAGGAGTACAGGGGCGTCGCAAGTGACTAACACCTGCGAAATCACAGCCGTGATCGAACTCCAACGATTGTACATACGCCGTAGATGGCTCAGCACATCTACGCAAAACCACTTCCAAGGGAGGTCCGTCGGAGTATTCCTCCAAAAAAGGCGTGAGATAAATCTCCAGAAAGCTGCCAACTAATGAGCGTACGTCCAGAAGCATAGACAGGCCCGAATTATTTTCGGCCGGCCTCCACTCACAGCACTACAGTTCCATTCCAACTCGAAAACAAAATAAAAACAATCGTTAACACGATAGTTAGGTAATCACAACAAGAGGAGGAATCACTGAGCAAAAACACTGAACGTTACGTTAACGTAAAAACAATACAGCTGCTGAACTAAATATAAGAGAACACTTAAAACTAAGTTACAAGGCTGATTTAAGAAAATAAACAATCAATAAATTACGTTAATTTGACACCTTCCTCCCCCTCAAAAAAAAAAAATTATTCAAATAGTAATAAATTTTTTTAGTACCACAATCATATTACATACTAGAAGCTAACCATATAGACAACTTAATCTAAAACATCCTGCAAGGAAAAAAAAAAAAAAAAAAAAAGAACTTAATCTAAAATATCCTGCAAGGGAAAAACAATAAGGTGAAGCAAAACTCGGAACATAATGAAACAGACTTAAGACAAAGCCCGAATCCATACATCATTTTAAACATGATTAAAATTGACTACCTTAAATATAATTTTCAATACAAACCCCGAAGGAGAAATGAGAAGGGCGAGGTGAGAAGAGAAAGAATAACCAGACTTACATCCTAGAAAGGGCATCAGGAATACAGTTATCAACACCCTTAACATGCTTAATACTTAAAGGAAACTCCTGCAGCTGAAGAGCCCACGCAGAATCCTCTGGTTAGAACCTTTCATTCTTTCGATGAACACCAAAGGGTTATGGTCCGTCCAAATTTCTACGGAAAGGAAAAATTAGTAACATATGGTTTGAAAATGAACCAAGGTACGAATTAAAGCTAGTGCCTCCTTCTCGATGGTAGAATACCTTCTCTCAGCATCCAGCACTTACGACTAAAGTAGGATACTGGACGCACTTCACCATCTTCATGTCTTTGAAAAAGTACTCCACCTATACCCACATCACTGGCATCTACAGCCACAATAAAACGGTTTTCTGAAAGTCAGGAGACGGTAGAATTGGGGTTTTTTTAGAACATCAAGACAGGGTTAGACATCAAGACAAGTTTTCAGTTTTAAAAAAGATTCCTCACATTGAGAAGACCATACAAAACTTTTTTGTCCCTTCTGCAATAGTTGAGTAAGGGGCTGAGCAATGTCAGAGAAGTTCCGATGAATCGCCTATAATAACCCAACATACCTAAAATTCTCCGGACCTCCCTAACATTGCGCGGCCGCCCTTTGCAAATTTAATAGAGCCTCGAGGTTAGCTTGTTTAGGAGTAACCCGGACCCAAACCAACCTCGTGACCTAGATAACACCTTGGCTTTACCAAATTCACATTTACTCAAACTTACAACAAGACCAGCGGCTCTCAAGGCCTCAAATACCTTCTTTAACCTCACCAAATGAGTCCGCCAGTCATTGCTGTGAATAACCAAATCATCTATATAAATTTCTGTACCCTCCAGACCACATATAACTCGATTCATCAACCGCTGGAAGGTACACGCTGCATTTTTCATCCCAAAGGGCATTACCTTACATTCGTAAAGCCCAAAGGGCGTAACAAAAGCGGAAATCTCACGAGCTCGATCCGATAGGGGAACCTGCCAATACCCCTTTAAAAGATTCCAATTTAGTTATAAACTTAGCAGTCCTATCGATCAAGACAGTCCTCGATACGAGGGCAAAAGGGAAAGAGGTCATTCTTTGTATTAGCATTGACCTTGCGGTAGTCCACACACATGCGAAACTTGCCCGTCAGCTTTCTTAACAAGTACAATAGGTGAGCTCCAAGGACTTACCGAAGGTCTAATTAATTCATGCTCCAACATATACTTTATCTCCTTCTCGACAATATCACGTTTTTTCTGGATTTAGTCGATAAGGACTTTGTTTGACTGGGGAAGCACTGCCCACATCAACATCGTGTTGGAGCAAGGTCGTTCTACCTGGAGAGGCCTGAAATAAGTCTGAAAAAGAAGATATTAATTTTATCATGTCATCCTTCTGAATACCCTCCAGATGCTCCAAAAACCCTTTTCTAAAGTTTCCAAATTTTGCATATTAACTGTAAGAGCATCTGAAGATACCTGGCAAAACAAGTCGGCTGGTTCTTCTAACGTGGGTTCTAACACTAGAGACACTGCTCATATACTATAGCTAGGGGTCAAGTCTACCAACTGTGTAAGATTTCAATCTATTAATGTGGAATATCCGACACTTACGTTTGGTCCCAGGAGCTTCCACTTCATAATTGACATCAGACAATTTCCGAAGTACCTTCCAAGGCCCCTTATACCTAGGTTCCAGAAAATTGTCAGAGTCTGTACTCAAAACCAAAACAAGCTCACCAGGCTCAAACGAACGTGCCTTACTCTTCTTATCATAATTTTCCTTCATTGAGGCCTGAGACAACACCAAATTATCCTGGGCAAATTTCCAGGCAGCTGATAATCTACTTTCTCGGTCCTCAACGAACTCACCCACATTCAATACTTTCTTATGACTAACCTCTAGGCAACTCATGGAAAAATTTCTAGAGGACCACGTAACCTTGTGTCCAAAAAAATCAAACTCAAATGGAGCTACCACCTGTGGAAGAATTGGGATGATTACGTATAGCAAAGAGAGCAAAGGGTGAAGACCTTTATCCCAATCCTCGCCTTGCTCATAACAGTACTTTTTTAGAATAGACTTAAGGGTTTGGTGGAACCTTTCCACTACGCCCTGACTCTCTGGGTGGTAAGGTACACTGGTAATGTGCTGAATGGCCAGTTCAGCACATTTTACCTTTAATACCTTGCTCGTGAAATTAGTTGCCACAATCTGTTTGAATTTTACGAGGCAACCCATACCTGGAAAAAAAAGTCTTAGCTTTTCAAACACTACTTTGGATGTAATTTTCTTTCATAGGAAAAGCTTCAGGAAACCTAGACGCTCTGTCCATTATAGTCAAAAAGATAAGTAAATCCCGATTTAGTTCGGGGCAAGGCGCCAAAACCACATCAACAACCAACTCGGCAAAAGGATCCCCAATTGCAGGAATTGGATGCAAAGGGGCTTTAGGAATAGGTTTATTAGGTGTTCTTTACCCATTACTTGACATGTTTCACAACTTCCTACAAATTTCTTCACTGAGGATTTTCAAATCCTGGCCACAAAAATATTTTGCCAATCTACTATGTGTTTTGCAAACTCCAAAATGGCCAGAACGGAATCCTCATGAGCTAAACTAAGGACCATCATTCGATAGTTTGAAGGTACCACAATCTGTTCTACCCGAGAGGTTTGGTTCAAGCCGTGATCCACAGACGACTAACTCTACACAACAAACCTCTAATCACACAGAACCTTGGTTTTGTTAAATCATCCGTACCTCCTAATTCATAATTGAATTCAGCCTTCTGAGCTTCAATAAAGCTTACACGATCACAATCAGGATTAAATATTTCATTCATAAAACTACTACTACTACTACTACTACCTACAGACCGGGTCTCTCTACCTCTACCTCTAAACTACTAAAGTTTAAATTATCCTCATCCTGTAAGGCGGCAACAGCCTTTGCAGAAGCTCGAGTGGTAATTGCCACAGGACTTGCAGTTACGGACACTATTGGGAATAATTCATAACCTCGGGCATCCAACATATCATTTCCCAAAATGCCGTCAATACCAGGGATGGGGAGCTTTTCTACCACTGCAATTCTGTCACCTTGTGATTACCCTGGAAGAATGCCTCTACCTCCACCACTGTATCAGGGAACCCACCCAGTACCACATAATTTCCAGAAAGCTCACCAAAACATCCTTCAAAAACCTTTGACAACACCAATGATCGAGCAGACCCAGTGTCCCTTAAGAAGTTCACTCTGACAACTTTACTATCAACAACCAAACTGCCAGGCCAATATATTTGTCAAAAAAGTCACAAAGGAGAGCTAGTAGGGCGATTGATTTATTTCACCTCCACTACCGCTAAAACCTAACCCTTCCTTCAGTTCCTGGGGAACACTCAACTTCAGTATTAGGGGGTAGTAGGGGCGGGGCATTGGCTATCAAAGATACGGGGACGTTGTTACCTCCCCTTCCGTTCCGCTGGAGATACCTCCTCCGGGCAGGACACCGAGCTTGAAAGTGCCCCTGCTCGTGACACCAAAACAAGTTCCCCTATCTACCAACATTATTAGAATTTTGGTTACTCTTGGAAAAACACCCGAGTGTTCCTTCCACTCGTGTATTTCCCTGGCTAGCTTCAACCTTTGTTCTAAAGGGGTTATTGGATCTCCAATCATTGTTCGGCCTGGCAGGCTGGGATTTAAAGATGATGGGCCAAAACTACTGTTACCTACACTGTGTTAAAATATATTCATCAGCTATCTGAGCGGCTTTACTTAAGTTACACGCTTTAATACCTCCTCCAGGTGAATTCTAAGTTCCTTACTACATGTTTTTTTAAATTCCTCAAGTAGCATCAGCTCCCTCAAGGAGGAGAAGGAGACCACCTGACGACTCTTTACCCAGTCATCAAACTGCTCCTCCTTAAGACGGGCATACTCTACATAAGACATAGTATTGGGCTTCATAGAAGTTCGGAATTTCAGGCGATAAGCCTCAGGGACCAAGTCATATGCCTTGAGAATCAACGCTTTAACCTTACTATAATCTCTGGCTACACTCTCTTCCAAAGCATTATATTGGCGAATGGCCTTGCCTACTAAACCTGCATTGAATTAGTACAGTCCACATCTCAGTGGGCCAAGACAACCTAGTGGCCACCCGCTCAAAAGCCTTAAAGAACTCCGGCACATTACCCTCATCAAACACGGGCACCAACTTCAATGCGCACTCATGTTAAACCTATCGGAAGGACGGTGGGAGTACTGTTAAAGTCAGGGTTAGCTCGCAACCTAGCCAAGTCTAAGTTAATTCTAGCCATTTCCAACTCATGGCGCCTCGCCTTCTCATTCTCTTCGAATTGTACCTTCAATAATTCTATTCTTTTACAAATTATACTAAGGTCCTCATTTTCAGGATTCACCACAGACTGTACTGGCTCTGGCTGTACCTCTACAAAGGGGTTATTAGAAACTTTAGTTTTTACTGTTAAATTAGCTGGACCATTATACATAACCCACCGTACGAGGGTGGTCCTCAAATAGTGACAGCCCAGGATTAACACTGACCTCTTCATCAACAGAATTATCTTCTCCAGAAGTTCCACTAATCATATCCCTAGCCAAATCCTCACCCTCAGCTATACCACGAGCCACCATCGCCTTAACAGACAACAACAACTGAGCCTTAGTGTCCGTGGGTCTAAAAGAAATAGTTAACCAACGAGCACAACTCCTCAAATGCTCTTTACTAATATGGCAAGATATTTTAAGCAGTCAGCAGAGCCCAAAAATTCGGCTGGGTCAAAAACAAAGTCTTCCATAGTGAATTACCTACAAGGGGGGAAAGTAAGGCAAGCAACAAAACCAAATTAAATATTGCAACCTATCCCAGAGTTGCTCCACAAACCCAAACTCTGTGCACACCTGCGTACGATCCTGTCACGGTCGCCAAATTGTTACGACCCCTTTGGCCGTAATACAGGTTTCTTTATATGTTTCAATAATCACAGGATCGTAGACAGTAAGAAAGTACACAGGGTATTGAGGAATGTGGGACACAAACACCAGAACAAAATTAACAATATTTAATTACAAAATACACTAACACTAAATAAGCCTTGTGAGGAAACTTAACATTAAATATACAAAATACAAGGAGCAAATAACAGCTCACAAGGACTCCTAATACTGAAAGCTAACCTAAACAAAAGTAAAAAGAATATAAATATGCCAAAGCTCAAACTAATAATAACACGGGCCCAATAATAAAACCACTAGCCTACAAAATATAAGAAAGAAGGAAGACCAGAGAAAATGAAGTTAGGAAAACCTTAAATCTCCTACCTAACCGTGGCAATTCTAAACTTAAAACTAATTCAAATCAAACATGTGAGGCGGGGCAAAAATACCAAATACCGACCATCAATATAACATGCATATATATATATATACAAATATGATTAATGTTTGATTACGCAGATCCTCGAGTACAACGAAGTGCACAGGAGTTCACGGAGGTTGCTTCTACCTCCCGGCAGCTAAACAGGGGAGCTCACGAATTGTCCAGGTGGATACAGGGGTAGAGTTCGATCCCGAGGGACAACACAGGATAATCTCCTCTTACCTGGCAATTGCCTCCCTACGTGCCTCCTCACGAGCCCTAAGCTCTCCCGGACCAGCAGCTGGAGATGGACAACACCGGACAGTGGTTGGCGTAACGCCTCCTACGTGGCGGGACAGCGACGACCACGTCTTCCGCCAAATCCTCAGGCGGGAAACAGGAGTACAGGGGCGTCGCAAGTGACTAACACCTGCGAAATCACAGCCGTGATCGAACTCCAACGATGTATGTACATAACGCCGTAGATGGCTCAGCACATCTACGCAAAACCACTTCCAAGGGAGGATCGTCGGAGTATTCCTCCAAAAAGGCGTGAGATAAATCTCCAGAAAGCTGCCAAACTAATGAGCGTACGTCCAGAAGCATAGACAGGCCCGAATTATTTTCGGCCGGCCTCCACTCACAGCACTACAGTTCCATTCCAACTCGAAACAAAATAAAAACAATCGTTAACACGATAGTTAGGTAATTAATTCACAACAAGAGGAGGAATCACTGAGCAAAAACACTGAACGTTACGTTAACGTAAAAACAATACAGCTGCTGAACTAAATATAAGAGAACACTTAAAACTAAGTTACAAGGCTGATTTAAGAAAATAAACAATCAATAAATTACGTTAATTTGACAATATATATATATATATATATATATATATATATATATATATATATATATATATATATACAAATATAAAAAAATATGAATACATATATATACATATACATATACATGAACGCAACTGGCCTATATAGCGCCTGCATGAATGCAATGCACTGCATACATATTCAAACATAAGTACAAAACAATCGTGAACTACAAAATAAGAGAATATTGGTGCGCAAGCACACATGCACACAAGCACACGTACACACCCGCGAACACAAAGCACGCCAATACTATTGTCAAGCTGAATACAATGCTCAGATGTCTCCTTTTGTGAAGACGATGTCTTCTATGTTTATATAAAGTGTTTCTTATGTTACAATCTGACACCTAACGCTGTCGTTAAACATAAATAAATATTATATTGAAAAAAAAAAGTTCTCCAGGTTTTAAGATTTTGAAAAACCACAAATGACAGTTATTCATGAACCTGATTTGCATAATATTTGTATTAAAGCTTTCTTTGTGGTACAATTGACATCTAAGGCTGTCCTTAAGAATCGAAATTATTTAAAAAAAACACTCTCTCTCTCTCTCTCTCTCTCTCTCTAAATATAAACTCTGGACCTGTTGATCTTACTGTAATTCACCTCTCTCTCTCTCTCTCTCTCTCTCTCTCCAACAACTTTGGGACCTCTTAATTTTACTGTTGTTCACGTCTCTCTCTCTCTCTCTCTCTCTCTCTCTCTCTCTCTCTCTCTCAAACACAAAGACAAGCACTGTCAAGCAACAGCAACAACAACAACAACAAAAGAAGTCGGGGTCTTATCGTCGTTATCAAGACCCTACCGCGTCACAGTTGACGTAGGAGCGCGCGAAGAAGCAGACGACAGCGCAGGCGCCCAACGGCACCAACATCATCAACAACTCGGTCAGTTGGTCTTTGAGGGATGGCAGAAGCGCAGCAAGCCCTTGAGGAAGAAGAAGAAGAAGAAGTAGGAGGAGGAGGAGGCGGAGGAGAAAAAGTGGTCGAGGATTCGTTCTCTGCGCCTCTGGGATCTGGTAAGAGCTGTTCCCAATTTTACCGGTTTTTTATTATTATCTTTTTTAAGTGGCGTGGAAAACTCCCCAGAGTGGATTATAGACTTGGACAAATGTTAATATGCTTTATCTATATTTTTTAAAGTTCCCAATTTCATATTTTGCTTTTCGAAAAAACTAAAAAAAAAATTGGTTCTTTATCCAGGAAGGAAACTCTCGAGTGAATTATTATTATTATTATTATTATTATTATTATTATTATTATTATTATTATTATTATTATTATTATTATTATTATTATTATCATTTTTTTTTTGCTCTATCACAGTCCTCCAATTCGACTGGGTGGTATTTATAGTGTGGGGTTCCGGGTTGCATCCTGCCTCCTTAGGAGTCCATCACTTTCTTACATGTGTGCCGTTTCTAGGATCACACTCTTCTGCATGAGGCCCGGAGCTACTTCAGCCTCTAGTTTTTTCCAGATTCCTTTTCAGGGATCTTGGATCGTGCCTAGTGCTCCTATGATTATGGGTACGATTTCACTGGCATATCCCATATCCTTCTTATTTCTATTTTCAGATCTTGTACTTATCCATTTTTTCCCTCTCTTTCTCTTCAACTCTGGTGTCCCATGGTATTGCGACATCAATGAGTGATACTTTCTTCTTGACTTTGTCAATCAAACGTCACGTCTGGTCTGTTTGCACGTATCACCCCATCCGTTCTGATACCATAGTCCCAGAGGATCTTTGCTCCTGATCGTTTTCTATCACTCCTTCAGGTTGGTGCTCGTACCACTTATTACTGCAAGGTAGCTGATGTTTCTTGCACAGGCTCCAGTGGAGGGCTTTTGCCACTGAATCATGCCTCTTTTTGTACTGGTTCTGTGCAAGTGCCGGGCATTCACTTGCTATGTGGTTGATGGTTTCATTTTTCGTATTGCACTTCCTACATATGGGTGAGAGATGTTATTTCCGTCTATCATACTTTGAACATATCTGGTTCTTAGGGCCTGATCTTGTGCCGCTGTTATCATTCCTTCAGTTTCCTTCTTTAGCTCTCCCCTTGTAGCCATTGCCAATTGTCATCGCTGGCTAGTTCTTTAGTCTGTCTCATGTATTGTCCGTGCATTGGTTTGTTGTGCCATTCCTCTGTTCTTCTGTCTTTCTCTGTCTCTGTATATTTCTGGGTCTTCGTCTGCTTTTATTAGTCCTTCTTCCCATGCACTCTTTAGCCACTCGTCTTCACTGGTTTTCACATATTGCCCCAGTGCTCTGTTTTCGATGTCGACGCAGTCCTCTATACTTAGTAGTCCTCTCCCTCCTTCCTTTCGTGTTATGTATAGTCTGTCCGATTTTGCTCTTGGGTGTAGTGCTTGTGTATTGTCATTTGTTTCCTGGTTTTTTCTGATCTATGCTGCGGAGTTCTGCCTTCGTCCATTCCAACTATTCCTGCGCTGTATCTGATTACTGGCACTGCCCATGTGTTTATGGCTTTTATCATATTTCCGGCGTTGAGTTTTGACTTGAGTATCGCCTTGAGTCTCTGCATATATCTTTCCTGATCGTGTCCTTCATCTCTTGGTGTTTTATATCTCCTCCTTCCATTATTCCCAGGTATTTGTATCCTGTCTCATCTATGTGTTTGATGTTGCTCCCATCTGGTAGCTTTATCCCTTCAGTTCTCGTTACTTTGCCTTTTTGTATGTTGACTAAGGCGCATTTTTCTATTCCAAACTCCATCCTGATGTCCCCAGATACAATCCTTACAGTCTGGATTAGGGTATCTATTTCCTTGATGCTCTTACCATACAGCTTGATGTCGTCCATGAACATCAGATGGTTGATTTTGTTGCCTCTTTTCTTGAGTTGGTACCCGGCATCCATCTTCTGTAGTACTTTTTGTCATGGGAATCATGGCTACTACGAAGAGTAGTGGGGACAGTGAGTCGCCATGGAAGATCCCTCTCCTGATATTAACCTCCTGCTAGTCTTTTTCCAGAGCTTGTAAGTATTGTATTCCAGTTGCGCATTGTATTTTTGAGGAAGCTGATGGTTATTTTCCTCTGCCCCATATATTTTCAGGCATTCTATTAGCCATGTGTGTGGTATCATGTCGAAGGACTTTCTTATAGTACTATCCATGCATGCTTAGGTTGGTTTTTTCCTTCTCCTACGTTCTTCATTACCATTTTGTCTATACAGGAGCTGGTCTTTTGTGCCCCTACACTTCTTCTGCAGCCTTTCTGTTGGTGGGGGATGGTGTTTGTGTCTCTAGGTAGTTGTATAGCTTTCACTGATGATACCTGTTAGTAACTTCCACATTATTGGTAGGCAGGTGATAGGCCTGTAGTTACTGGCTATATTTCCCTTACTCTTGTCTTTTTGTACTAAGGATGTTCTTCCTGTGGTCATCCATTTGGGTGCTTGGTGATTTGAGATACAAATGCTGGAGTTGTTCTGCTATTCGTGGGTGTAGGGCCGTTGAAGTTTTTGAGCCAGTATCCATGGACTTCATCGGGACCTGGGGCTTTCCAGTTGGCATTTTCTTTAGTTGGTGTCTGACTGTGTCTGTCGTGATGTCTGTGAATCTTGTTTTATTCTCCCTGTTTCTTCTTCCTTGACTTCCTGGAGCCATGTTGCATGTTTGTTGTGTGATACCGGATTGCTCCATATGTTTTCCAGAGTCTCTTACTTGATTCGGCTTCAGGAATTTCTGGGTGGTGTGGCTTACCCCTCTTAGTTGGCTGTATAGTCTTTTCTGGTTGGTTCCGAATAGTTTGTTCTGTTGGTATCCCTTATTCCTGTTCATGTACCGTTGGATCTTGTGTGCTTTGGCCTTAAGCCTCGTTTTACATCTTCTATTGTGTTGTTTAGTCCCCTCTCTTGTACTTTGTATTTCTCGTTGAGTTCCTCCCTTGTTTTCTTGCTTCTTAGCCTTTTTTCTGCCATCTCTTTCAGTTTACTCAAGTCAGATTCTCATCACCATGATTTGCTTTTCCAGGCGCCTTTTCCAAGGAGGTTGCTGTCTTGGTTTCTGTTGGGTTGGTTGTGACGGTGGTGTTGGTGTCGAATCCCCATCAGTTCTGATACTAATCTGCTCCTGCATATGTCAAGTTATTTGTTTCTGTGATACTGTGGTGTGATTAGGCCCATTATTTTCATTGACCTCACTTGTTTTCTCCCTTAATTTCTTGGTGTTGTAGGCTTTCCCATGGAGGGGATCTTGTTCTCTCTGTATCTGGCTCCCATCCATTGTCTAATCTTTTCTACCCATTCCGTCCTCTCTGTTACTTCGTCGGTGTTTCTTCGTGTGTCGTTGTTTGATACTCATCTCCCTGTCGTCTTCTGTGTAGCATCGTCTCTCAGTTCGTCTTCGTGTAATTCGTTGTCGTGTGACATTTCCCTTTCCAGTTCTTCTCTTTCTGTTGGGGAGAGCCAGTTCTTTTTCTTTATGTTCCTTACTTGGCTGCCAGCCTCTGCTCTGTTTGGGGGGTGTTATTCCTACTCATTCCAGATGTTGACCAATCTTCTTCTATATCCTATATTATTATTATTATTATTATTATTATTATTATTATTATTATTATTATTATTGACTGGAAATTCAGCTTCCTAAGAATGTGGAGTACATCAGAATTTAGTAACAGAAGGGAATGGGAAATCCAGAAAGATCACATTAACAAAGAAAAAGGCAAAATAACAAGTTAATAAATCGATAGATAAAAATGTAAGTAATTTATCCAAATACAAGAAATTTTTTAAGGTAGTTATGTATTGCACCTTCGCTGGAACTTCTGCTGTTCCAACTGCACGACATCTTAAGTAGAGAGAATGTTCCACTGTCCAACGTTGTCAGAGGAATATATGACCTCTGGAACTGTGGAATAAAGGACCTCTGTAACTGAGAAATAAAGGACCTCTGGAACTGAGTTATAAAGGACCTCTGGAACTGAGGAATGAAGAATCTCTGGAACTGAGGAATGAAGGTCCTCTGTAACTGAGAAATAAAGGACCTCTGGAACTGAGTTATAAAGGACCTCTGGAACTGAGGAATGAAGGATCTCTGGAACTGAGGAATGAAGGTCCTTTGGAACTGAGGTATAAAGGACCAGTGGCACTGTGGCATAAAGGACCTCTGGAACTGAGGAATAAAGGACCTCTGGAACTGAGGTGTAAAGGACCTCTGGTACTGAAGAATAAAGGACCTCTGGAACTGAGGAATAAAGGACCTCTGGAACTGAGGAATAAAGGACCTCTGGAACTGAGGTGTAAAGGACCTCTGGTACTGAAGAATAAAGGACCTCTGGAACTGAGGAATAAAGGACCTCTGGAACTGAGGAATAAAGGACCTCTGGAACTGAGGAATGAAGGACCTCTGGAACTGAGGAATAAAAAACCTCTGGAACTGAGGAATAAATGACCTCTGGAACTGTGGTATAAAGGACCTCTGGAACTGAGGAATAAATGACCTCTCGAACTGAGGAATAAAGGACCTCTCGAACTGAGAAGTTCGACGGCGTGGCATAACATTTACTGCATATTGGAACAGGCATCCAAGTTCCTAATTTCATATTTAGCTGTAGACAACTATAAGAAAAAAAAATTCTGCTCATGACTCAGGATAGCATATAAAGCAGCAGTGATTCTCAAAGTAAGTGCCAGCCAGAGTACCACTACGATGGTATGAGAATGAATTCAGGCTCCGGTTATGAAGTGATGTCTCAAAATCAATGAGCAAATTGGTGTAAGCCTCAATATAATATTATTTTTTTTACTTAAGACCTGCATCAAACTTGAAGCAATGTCAGGAGATGTCGCATCCTAGAATTGATGTCTAGGAGAGGAATTTTTTTACGACATGCAACAAGCTGTGAGTCATGTTTTAAAGTTTACAATAAGTCATGTTTTAACATTTAAGTAAGTCCTGTTTTAAAATTCACAATAGGCCATGTTTTAACCTTTAAGAAAAGCCCTGCTTTAAGATTGACAATACGTCCTGTTTTAAAATTAAAAATAAGTCGTTTTAACCTTTAAGACAAGTCCCGTCTTAAAATTTACAATATGTCACGTTTTTTAAATTTTACATTAAGTCATGTTTTAACAATAACAATAAAATGCATTTTTAAATAAACCATGTTTTAAAATTGACAATGTCATCGTGTAAAATTTAAATGGGTGATGTTTTAAAAATCTATAATAAATCATGTTTTTTAAATTTACAGTAAATCATGTTTTAAAATTCACAACGTCATGGTTTAAAACCTACAATAAGACAAGTTATAAAAATCTAAAATAAATCCTGTATGAAAACCTAAACTCTGATTTGTGCAACTATTTCTTGCAATCTATGAAGACTGCAATTGTGCCCCTCTCTCTCTCTCTCTCTCTCTCTCTCTCTCTCTCTCTCTCTCTCTCTCTCTCTCTCTAAATCTTCAGTTGAGAACATTTGTGGACTGAGTCAATTATTAAAACCAAGAGTCCTCCAAGGGGGAATCAGCCCGGTGAGAGAGAGAGAGAGAGAGAGAGAGAGAGAGAGAGAGAGAGAGAGAGAGAGGTGATAAATAAATAAATATGGGGGAAACAGAATATGAAACAGATACGCTTGAAATTCAGGAGACGTCATCAGAGAGCAGCAGAGAGCAGGAATGAATTTGTTCCTCCATTGAACATATGGAGGAGATCAGATGAGTCTTAAAAAATAGAACAACAGTAAGGAATTATCCATTAACAAAACTGGGCGTTTCTTACAAAGACGAAAGCTGGAAAGCATAAATTTTTCTTTGTTTTATTATTATTATTATTGTACTTAGAAAGGAGGCCCTCTCTCAACCATACTTTATTCAAAGTAATGGCTACTTCAGCAGCGTTACACTTGTAGAGCTTCTTCTCTATTTTCCGAATAGCAGCTTTTTCCGTGCTACTTAAACAGGCTAGTAGGGCGCCTATAGAGGTCATGATCAAAATCGGTGCATATATATTTGACCCTGTATTTGATCATGACCTCTATAGGCGCTCTACTAGCCTGTTTAAGTAGCACGGAAAAAGCCGCTATTCGGAAAACAGAGAAGAATCTCTACAAGTGTAACGCTGCTGAAGTAGCCATTACTTTTAATAAAGTATATTATATATATATATTTTTTTTTTTGCTCTATTATAGTCCTCCAATTCGACTGGGTGGTATTTATAGTGTGGGGTTCCGGGTTGCATCCTGCCTCCTTAGGAGTCCATCACTTTTCTTACTATGTGCGCCGTTTCTAGGATCACACTCTTCTGCATGAGTCCTGGAGCTACTTCAGCCTCTAGTTTTTCTAGATTCCTTTTCAGGGATCTTGGGATCGTGCCTAGTGCTCCTATGATTATGGGTACAATTTCCACTGGAATATCCCATATCCTTCTTATTTCTATTTTCAGATCTTGATACTTATCCATTTTTTCCCTCTCTTTATCTTCAACTCTGGTGTCCCATGGTATTGCGACATCAATGAGTGATACTTTCTTCTTGATTTTGTCAATCAACGTCACGTCTGGTCCTATTGCACGTATCACCCTATCTGTTCTGATTATTATTATTATTATTATTATTATTATTATTATTATTATTATTATTATTATTATTATTATTATTATTATATTCATAAAATGTCCTCTATCCGTATGAGACGAGCTTCCAAAGAATATGATGTTCATTCGAAAGAAGTAACATAGAGTAATAGGAAATACAGAGAAAAGGTAAAAAATCAACGAATTAATAATAAAATAAATAGATAAAAACGTCAGAAATTCGCAAAATTCTAGAAGTGCTTTAGGATAATAGGAGATGCAAGCCAGACTGAATGACAACCACATTTTGAAAAGCGATCACGACCTGTGATCTTTTTGCAAAGGTGATGAGATGACACAGTCCAGCAATATACCCTGAGAAGGACGAGGAGGCGATTGCAGACGCATTTGCATACAATGCGGTATCTCTCTTCTTGAGCAATGCCTTTTGTCAAGCGTGCGGTTGGCAAAGTTGAATACGCGCAACGATACTTGTTATTGTCTTTGCTCTTGTTTTATGTATCAAAACTAAGTCAGATCATTTTCATCCCCTTGCATAAGTATGAAATAGAACTGAATATCAAAACTTAGGCCAAAGGCCACAAGCACTGGGATATTACCGAATTAGGGTTGATTCTATATCAAACATTTGTGGCTTACTTATTAATAAATAATAAATCAAGGTTATAAAAAATTCATATATGTTACTGAGGTTCCAGCCTCGGTACATTTTAAAAGGGAAAATATGTTGGTAGCAATGACCGTGCAGCAAGGCACTGAGGTGACATCCGTTTTCTCTCTCTCTCTCTCTCTCTCTCTCTCTCTCTCTCTCTATTACCTAAGGCAATTAAATCAGACTCGAGAACTAAAAAATACATTTATTTAAGAGCAAAGCATTAACTAAATAAATCAGGTTCTTAACAAAATGATTAAATGAAAGGTTGAATTCAAAATCCAAATATCTCAGATAACCCTGGGGATTGAACCAAACCCACTCCATCCCTTTTCTACAATAACCAACATTAGTTAAGTCGTAAAAGTAGGAAAAGTTATAGCACAGTCTATAACACCACGGAACATCAGTTAAGTTCCCATTTCTAAATAAGTTACCAAATCAGTTCCCCTTTGGTCCAGATCCGCCTATAAGAAGACAGGAGAACACATCCATGAGCAAAAGATTATAAATCAAAATCAAATGGTTAAATGAAATAGAACATCTTTGAAACAAATATTCAAAATACAGTCAAGCCACAATTTTGGCTAAAAAAATAAGTATGCTTACCCATTCAACACAGATTACACACACTTAACCAAAAACACAATCAAAGGAGCCATCTTGGCCCTTTGCCGACTTTGTATCGTTCTCCATTTTGGCTAACATACTCTCTCATTATGTAGGGAAATAGCTTGCACAAACGCAAGCACGAATTAACACACAAGACACTCCCAGATAAGTGCCTTCACTAATTTCGTCACAAGTTCATGACGTCATTATACAGATCATTGTTCATACCCAAGAATCTCCCCAAACCAGATTCAGAAAGCATATCTGCTTCCACTCGCGCATGGACACAGGACGTGGTCTGTTCTGCTTAGGCAGCGACCGTTGACATCGCACCAACCAAAGAGGTTGTGTCACCAATTCTGAAGCTGAGCTGTCTTGTCACTTTAGGACCTCTGTTTCCATGGAGAGTTAAATTGATGACCTCTACATTCTAAGAATGTCACCGCTCACCACATCCGCCCATTCAGAAAAAAAAAGATAATTCATGGATACAGTTTTTCCAAGGGTACAAATCATATTCATAATGTATATTATATATATATATATATATATATATATATATATATATATATATATATATAGTTTTCAAGGGTACAAATCATATTCATAATATATATATATATATATATATATATATATATATATATATGTGTGTGTGTGTGTGTGTGTGTTGTGTGTGTTTATGCGTTTGTGTGTGTGTTTTGGTAGAAAGAATAATATAGGTTTTTTGGATGATTATAGGTGTGTCTGAGACAAAGAAATGGCCAAAGCGTTTAAAAATCAGAAATGCTATTGTGCATAAGTTTAGTGATGACTAAATAAAACTTTAATAAGTAGGAGTGAATTGAAACAACTTTGTCGTATTTCAGACCTCCAGGAATCAACTTTAGATGCGAGAGAGACTAAAAGCATCCTCATGGAATCCCAAGTGAGAGCGGTGCTGGAAGCCGAGGGTGGCAAAGGAGCTGTCATGACCTCGTGGAACGTTATCCGCCAGAAGGAGTCGTCCCTCCACTTCGGCAGCATCGTCGTCAAGTTGAAAATTCACTTCCTGAAGAACAACGAGCCCCTGGAAAAGACTTACGTCCTTAAGCACAACCCCAACTTCAACCCGGCCTTCACCGCCTACGTCACGATGCTCTTCAACAAAGAGATAAGCTTTTACAAGACGCTGAGGCCGCTGCTGCATCGCGAGATATCAGCCACTAGCCACACCCAGCTCAGCATCCCGAGGTGCATGTTCACTGCGCTGAAAGAAGGGCGAGAGATCATCATCCTGGAGGACCTCAACTCGCGCGGCTTCCAGAACATCGACAGGAAGAAGGGAATGGACGTGGCCCACGCCTCTCTCGTCATGGAGGAGCTCGCGAGAATCCACGCGTCATCTATCCTGCTCAAAAAGAGGTTGGGACCCGACGAGATGAGAAGTCAGTTCGACTTCCTGAAGAGAACCTGGTGGAATTACATGGAAGGTGCTGAGGAGATGTTCATCATTAACATGGAAGGTCACCTGGACATTGCGGCGTCCGTACTGCAGAAACTCGGAGGGCACGAGGCAGCTGCCAACTGGGTGACTGCTCTCAAACCCAACATACTGCAGATGATTCAGGGGCAAACGAAGGATAATCCACCCTTTGATGTCCTCTGCCACGCAGACTGCACAATCAGCAACTTTCTTTTTCGGTGAGTTACACTGATCAAGAAGTCTTTGTATTTGTGTTCCTCACTGATGGAAGGTAAGGTGCTTTCGAGTTGTAATTCTAAATTTGATATGGAAATTATTATCATTCTTTATATCTTCCCACATTAAGTGCCTAAGAAACCTGGAAATCATCACCTGCCTTGTAAGTTAGGAACTACAAGTTTTTCCATACAGCCTGTATAGACTGAACGTAACTTAGTTCATAAATGAGCTGAATATTCAAGGACAATTCTGCTTCACAACGCTGAAACATACAAACTAAATGCTGCCATGGTTAACGTATATAATTTTTTAGATTTACATAAGCTTTGGGTAAATAAAAACATATAACAAGGTTCGCTTTCAATACTTTAAATTATCATGCTGGAAAAATTTCTAAGCGATGGAATAAACCTAACCTTCATTCAAAATAAGGAAATTGCAATACCCTGTTGTTGATCTGGAAGATCATAAAAGTAAGACTGTCAAAACCTTGTCGAAATTTTCGTAAAATAAAATTTACTTAGGTTGCATATAGTCCCCAAGGGAAGGTCGTGTTTACCACTATAAACCCTCTATATTTCTAAAACCTGGCTTGAACTCTGCTCAGATGGATTGTATTCAAAGAGAGAGAGAATCAGGAAAACCAACTATAATAACATCTGCCTGGCTTCTATTGCACTCATAATAGGATTGGGATAAGTCTAGTATTCAACCAGGCTAAAAGAGGAAGGTTATATAAGACCGTAATATATATATATATTCCAGCGTGATGAACGTGATGCCTAAATAAACTCCTCTGCTCTTACAGGTACAATGGAGACCAAGAGGTCTCCAAAGTCGTAGTGCTGGACTTCCAGATGTGCCTCCACGCCTCCCTGGCCATCGACCTTTCCAGCTTCTTCTTCTGCTGCCTGGAAGGGCCCATCCGACGAGCGAACCACAAGGTCTTCCTCGACATCTACTTCCAGGCCTTCAGCAGAGTTCTGAGGGCGGCTGGACAGGTCATCCCCTTCAGCCTGAACGACCTGGCGGAGGAGTACAAGAAGAAGATCCTCTACGGCGCCATCATGGCCATCCTGGTGGTGCCCTTGCTGGCCGCTGAGGGCGGGGAGGACGACGAGGCTCCGTCCCTGGAAACCATCGTGGACGACAAGTCGTTTCTCGTCCAGAGGCAAGACAAACTTCGCAAGTGTCTGTGTCTGAACGGGCCCCTCCGGACGCGGTTCCTAGATATATTCAGGGACCTGATTGACCTTGGCATCATACAGAATCAGCTTCCATAAGGATAAAAGTCATTCAATCTTCATTCTTTGCCATAAAATTAAAACCATTAGTAACATTTGTAGATCATACGGAAACTGGAAAACCAGGTGTGTAAAATATTGTCAAGACTGCTTCCTATAAGAGCCAAAATAAACTTACAACGTTTGGCACTTAAGTCAGTTTCATTCATAAAAGCAAGCTTCATTATAATGCACATCAATTCTAGAAAAGTTTAATGCGCCATCGACAATCTACGAATTGTTAGTTTTCCTCGGAAATCCATGAATTTATATACAAATCACGTGGTAGCCCTGTACTGATTGGTACTTCAAATATATCCCTTTTTCATGTAAACTGCATTTTGACAATACACAGTGATGTGATTTATCAGTTATCCCTGCATTTATTAAAGGTCTGCATATATATAAATTGCAATTCAGAAGTGACACATGGAATACTATGCACAGATATTAGGAAGTACATGTAAAAGGTAACTTTGATTTCATTTATGACAATTTGGCTGCAGATTCAAACACCGGGGCAATTTCAGCCATTCAACACTCAAGGTGAAAAGGGAGTTGGTAGGACAGTTAGATGGAAGGAAGGAAGGAATGGAATATTATAGAATAAAGAAAGGGAAACTTGCAATTAAAAGGTTTTATAGGTGCAACAGGAGGAAAACCTCAAAGCAGTTGCGTCATGATACAATTGTTAGTAGAGGGTGGAACGTAAGATGGAAGAAAGAGAATATGAAAGAAGGGTCAGCAAAAAGGAATGAAATGAGTTGCAAACAACCATTAGCAATGCCCAAATGCACCGGATGGGTGTGTTCATCCAGTATACAAGGATTAGGATGTCTCAAACACATTAGTCCATGCTCACTTACCTCTATAAGCAGGTTTTACAATTCATTCACAGTGTCCTAACGACCTCGTCTAGCTTTCTATTAAATTCTTCCACACTGCTGCTGTTTACGACTTCTGTTGACAGTTTATTCCACGTGTCACATATCTTGTATGTGAAGAAGTTCCCACAATGGGATGTGTTGCATCTCTTCAGTTCTAGTTTCCATTCATTATTTCCTATCTGGTTTTCGTTTAATGCGAAGAGGTTACTGTCTATTTTTGAGGCTTTGAAGAAAATTGTTTGTTCAGTATATATTATTATAAAATAAGAAAGATTGACTGGTGAGAAATGTCTGAGGGACAGAATTTTTCTTACACTGTTGTGATAGTGAGTTGCACTCCTTTGCTCTATAAACTCTATGAACTTTCATCAGCTTCTCTCAAACCCCGTAAGGGGGTAGTAGCACTGTCAGTGCACCTCAAACGGTAGACTGTAGGCATTAATTACGATTCTTCGCGGCGTTCCTGAGGCTCCTAGCTGCAACCCCTTTCATTCCTTTAACTGTACCTCCGCTCATATTCTTTTTCTTCCATCTTACTTTCCTCAACCCTATTCTAACGGTACACTGTAGGCTTTAACTACGATTCATCGCGGCGTCCCTGAGGCTCCTAGCTGCCACCCCCTTTCATTCCTTTAACTGTACCTCCGCTCATATTCTCTTTCTTCCATCTTACTTTCCTAAACCCTCTTCTAACAATTAATTCACGGTGCAACTGTGAGATTCTCCGCCTATTAAGCCTTTCAAACCTTTTTGCTCTCACTTTTCCTTTCAGCCTTGAATGACCTCATTATCATATGTGTCCCAACGGTTGGCCCTCGGCCTCACGTTTTATTTGATTTATATAGATTTTTGGCATTATGCCAAGCACTGGGGTAAGAAAGGCCATTCAGCGCGGAAACTGAAATTGACAGTGAAAGGTTTGAAAGGTGTAACAGGGGGAAAACTTCGCAGTTGCACTATGAATCATATTTTAGGAGAGGGTGGACATTAAGACGGAAGAAAGAGAATATGAACGGAGGTACAGTAAAAGGAATGAAAGTAGTTGCAGCTAGGGGCCGAAGGGACGCTGCAAAGAACCTTAAGTAGTAATGCCTACATTACACCGAATGAGGTGCACTGATGGCACTACCCCTTTACGGGGGCCCTCATGTTTACGTACATTCCATTCCATAACTTTTCTCAGCCCTGTAAACGACTGAAAACGACTCACAATCGAAATCCTCGCGATAAAATTATTGCCTTGTACAATCCTCAGGGAAAATATGTGAAAATATACACAAAATAACCTTCCATTCACTCCGTCACCCACAACCAGCCGGTGCGAACGAGTAAACAAAACGTATATTAACCCAAGCACAGGAGAATTTCCGGTGGCAGCCGCTGCCGTCAGCTGATACAGCCTTCCTTGCTTGCTTGCTCGCAGCTGTTGCTAACATAGGCAGACCACATATGGGTTGCTGATGTTTAAATCTTAGTTTTCGGTGTAATGCGATTCCTGAGTTACCCTCGCATTGATAATAATATGCGTCCACCATCAATATACTCAATGACTGATTGATTTATGGTTGCTGGAGCTTGCGTCATAAGATCTAGGTTCCTGGCGCAGTAATAAATTAAAATGGGAAACTTAAGCAAAATGTTTTAAAAGATTTATATAAGAATATCTAATATATATATATATTATATATATATATATATATATATATATATATATATACGTGTATCACTGAATCACGGAAATATGAAACGCGATGATATATATGAATAAAGATAAAATCCTCATTTATATATATAAGGATATAGGTCCGAAGTTCGATTCTCGGCTCGGGCCAACGCGGAACCAGAGGAATTTCTGGTGATAGAAATTCATTTCTCGATACAATGTGGTTCGGATCCCACAATAAGCTGTAGGTCCCGTTGCTAGGTAACCAATTGGTTCCTAGCCACGTAAAAATATCTAATCCTTCGGGCCAGCCCTAGGAGAGCTGTTAATCAGCTCAGTGGTCTGGTTAAACTAAGATATACTTAACTTATATATATATATATATATATATATATATATATATATATATATATATATATATATATATATATATATATATATATATATATATATTTATACATATCTATATAGTGTATATGTATACAGTATATAAAATCATACCTGTAAATGTATAATATATACATACAACATACACGCATACTACATACGTATATGATCAAAAATACTTTTTTTTTTTTTACTTTTTTTAAGACGTCTAGGACAGAAAAACATGACGGACAACAAACACAGACATCATCATCATACGGTGTTCAACAGTCAAGTCACTCGTCCAGTGTATATCAAGAAAGTGAAGAAGATACGAGATAAAAACAAGGCGTGCTCCGACCTCCAGTTAACTCGGGGCGCGTGCTTAAAATTTACGGTCAAATACAGCACTGTTTTGCTGACGTAAATCAAAATGAATACGCTATATTTTATTAGAAATCATTTTTTCTGTACTGTTTAATATGCACATTATTTATTTTTTTTACATTTTCTTTCTAATAAATAAATCATAAATATGCCATCTTAAAATTCCTGTATCTTTAACTCAACGCAAAACACCTTTTTCAGACCTTTTTAGGCTCTTCCATAAACCTTTCCTACCCGCCCACCAAGAACAACAAGAATAGCAACAAAAACAAAGTAGTTTGTAAGGCTTACTCCCCGAGTAAGCGAGAATAGGAGACATAATATTAAATCATTTCGAAATTCACTGATTATCCTGAGCGCCCTACAGAACCAAGTACAGAGGCACACGAAAAGGACTTTAGGGGGGGAATTCCTGACCTTTCCGAGTTTGAAAAACAAGAGAGAGAGAGAGATAGAAAGAGAGAGAGAAAAGGGGATTTACCGAAAAAACTATCTCCCCTCATGTCAATAATCTCACCACTTCTTCACTTACATACCCGCGAGGGTATGACCGAGAAAGATCATGAAAGCAGAACTTATAATAAAAAAAACGAACTCCTTTTTCATCATCAACGTTCTGTTATAGCGGTCTTCGCCCTGGGATGAGAAGCGTGGGGTGGGGATGGGGGGGATGGGTGGGTAAGTAGAGGGTACGAGAGCGGGGAAGCCACAGGGAGATGGTAGTGTGAAGAGGAATGGGCCGTAGATGAGAGGGTAGGTGGGAGGGTCATTGGTCTCCCACCGCCAAGAGGGGCTGGGGGGAGTCTCTCTTCCACAAGGGAATATCCCCTCCAAAGGAGCCAGATGGAGCGAGAAGGAGCAAGGAGGAGGAGCGCAGAGGTCCAGAAAGGAAATGAGTAAAGGATTCCTTGGCTAAGGACACATCCATGACCCGGGGAGTCATTTCCTGGAAGATCGACGACGCTGGCTGGACGCTTTCGCCCTTGATACTATATATTATTAAGGAGCTTGTTGCTTTGTTGTGGTCTTAAGCTCTGTTTTATAGTTTTTTTTATTGTCTGTGTGGGTATAAATACGCATACTATACACACACATATATGCATATAACATATTATATATATACATATATATATATATATATAAAAACGTACATCAATAATAGGATCTCATTAATATCCTAGAACAATTGTGTATATATATATATATATATTATTTATTATATATATTTATATACATATAAAATTACATATAACTGTGTGTATGTATATATATATATATATATATATATATATATATATAAAAACATATCTCAATAATAGGATCTCATAATATCAGAGAACAATTGTGTAAATAATAATATTCATATATATATATATATATATATATATATATATTATATATATATACGTGTATATATATATATATATATGTATATATATATATATATATATATATATATATAATATATATATATATACATAATACATATTATATATATATATTATATATATATATATAATATATATATAATATATGTACAACTGTATATATTTCATATATACATACAGTGCATATGAATTATATAATTGTATATAATATATATATATATATAATATATATGTGTGTGTGTGTGTGTGTATGTGTGTGTGTGTATGTATATATACATAAGCATTTATACAGTATATATATAACCAATTGGTATTGTCTTATATAATTTTATTAATTTCATTTTTTTAAAACTCAATCATCCTCAAGAGGTGAGAATATAGTACATATGAAAGAATACTATATCATATATAAGTAAACATACATACCATTTATAAAAATATATATATTATCATTATTGTCTTATATTTTAATAATCCACTGTTTCTGTTTTTTTTTTTTTTCATTATCTTTCCATCATCCTGCAAGAGGCGAGAATATAGTGCATATGAATGAAATAATTCTATACATATATAAATACACATACCTAAGCATTTATGCAGTATAGTTTTGCAATCAATTATTATTGTTTTATAGTAATAAATTATTATTGTCTTATATAATTTTAATTAATTTCATGTTTTGTTTCTTTTTCATTTTTTTACTTTCCATCATCCTGCAAGAGGCGAGACAAACTTCAAAAGATCACCAAGAGGAGGAGGCCGTTTACAGCCTCCGGGGGCCATTATCTTCAACGGGATATTTCTGGTTTGCTCACATGTTTCATTCCAAAAAATAACGACAGTAGTAGTAGGTGAACGGGTTATACCTGTATACATATACATGTGCATACATACACGCCGCACGTGTGTGATATGCAGTATATGTATATATATACGTATATATATTATATATGAATACTTTATGTATCACAGAAAATTTTTATATACTATAACAAAATATATATAATACATATACATTATATGTATATGTATATAGTATATATATATAGTATATATATATATATATATATATATATATATACACATACACGCCGAGCGTGTGTATATATATATATATATATATATATATATATATATATATATATATATATATATATATATAGATATATATATACATATATACACTGTATGCATACATATATAAAAAATTTATACACATATAAATATATAAATATAATTACATATACATTATGTATATATATATATATATATATATATATATATAATATATATATATATTCATATATATATACCAATATATATATATATATATATATCATATATATATATATATATATATATATATATATATATATATACAAGGTGTCCATAAACGTCCCAATACCATTCAGAGCAATAAATACTCATAATTGTACTGGGAATTTATGGACACCTTGTACTTACATATATTTATTTATTTATTTCGGTAATTTATATTCAGCAATTTTGTCCAGCTGGTCTTATCAGTGACATGGAATACTATATATAAGTATATATAAAATACACATACATATAAGCATACAATATTCCATGTCATCGAGAAAAAAACCCTAGCCAGACAAAAGTGCGGAAAATAAATTACCGAAAAGAATGCTAAGATCTGGAAAACCCACCAAAAACAAGCCGTTTAATCTTCGCAGCTGTGATCATCTCAGCAGCTTGAAAACCCAAGAAGAAGAAGGTAGTAAATAAATCACTGAACCGTTTCGCGCGCAATATTTCGCGCCATATTCATCTTCTTCCCGTGTGACTCAAGAGGGGAAAGCCAAGTGGAGATTCTCGTCACAGAAGGAGTTCTCTGCTGGTGTGAATTTCTCGGGAAACCAAATGAGATAGGAAATTATATATCTTATTTATAAGAAGACGACCGCTTCACACGGAACGCCAACAGGGAAGCCATCGAGTTGAAATTTAAACTTTCCAAGGAATTTGATGTTCATTGGAGAGAAGTTATAAAGGTAATCAGAAATACAGATTTATTATTATTATCAATTCAAAAGCTGAACCCCATTCATATGGAACAAGCCCACAAAAGGGTCCACTGACTTGAAATTCAAACTTCCAAATAATATGGTGTTCATTTGAAAGAATTAACAGAATAAAAGCAAATACTGACAGAAGATATCAGTCATCACAAAAGATTAATTAAATTAGCAGACAAACATGCAAAGAAATTATTCAAATAAAAGGCGAATTTTATTTATTTTTTTTTTTTTTTTAAGATTTCCGTGTAGTGGTGATTCGGGAATTCCTATTGTGCAGAGAGATGCAACAGGAAGAAAATTGAGGTACAGTAAAAGGCGTGAAAGGGGTTGCAGCTGGGGGCCTAAGGCACGCTGCAAATATAAAAATCAATGCAAACAGAGAGAGAGAGAGACAAAAAAAAAAAAAGCTGAATGCAGAAATGAGGGAGGAAGGAGTTTATGATACAAAGAGTGCACCACCGACAAACACAACGCACA
The DNA here is from genome assembly GCF_015104395.2 of Macrobrachium nipponense. Classification (NCBI taxonomy): domain Eukaryota; kingdom Metazoa; phylum Arthropoda; class Malacostraca; order Decapoda; family Palaemonidae; genus Macrobrachium; species Macrobrachium nipponense. The sequence goes on along the minus strand of NC_061093.1, from coordinate 57,554,051 downwards.
AATGGCGCGTATGACCGAAGAGACTTAATAATAAAACAGCGCCCTACAGACAAAGAAGAGATGCTACCTAGTATTACACACCCCAAACATGTCTCTCGGGAACATCTTCAGCCGACGAAACCGGTTCTCTTTAGAAAAGCTGCATTTCAAAACACCTAACGCAAACTCTTCCTGGAAACTACTAGTAAACCTTTTCAACCGCGTGTTTCGGACATTCGTAGGTCTCCAAGGGTCCCAGTGCTATGTTCCTTGAATTTCAGAGTAATGCTCTTTCGTACTATCTAGTATTTTAATCACTTACATTTTCATTTATTCATTCATTTGTTGGTTTATTTTTCTTTTCTAATGAATAATCTCCTTTCGTGGGTCTCTAAGGGTCCCAGTGCTATGTTCCTTGAATTTTAGACTAATGCTCTTTCGTACTACCTAGTATTTCAATCACTAACTTGAATTTTCATTTATTCCTTAATTTTTTGGTCCTTTTTTTTGACTGATCTCCTCTTTCTGTAATTTCTGTTTATTACCTTGTGTTACTTATTTTAAATAAACACTTATATTTTTCAAACACTTGAATTTCAAGTCAGTGGTCCTTTGGTGGGCTTGTTCCACATGAATAGGGTCCGTCTTCTGATAATAATTATAATTTGCGACCCACTTACAATACATCACGTTAAATTATCTAATTTCTCAATTAGGCTCTGCACTACATATCAGAATGACCAAAAGGGAGGGAAGGTAGGCCTACGTAAACACAAATTCCTCAACCATCATTTATAGTTTCACCCAATGTTACCTTCTGCCATCAATCTTTGAATATCAGTGACCAAGTGGCGGACGATAGGCCTACGTGTAATAAATCATGTTGATATTAATCTCAATTTCTCAATTATTATTTGTAATTTCATGTACTCTTACCCTCTTCAATTACGTTTTGCACTTAAATGTCAGAATGGTCATAGGAGAGATGATAGGCCTATGTATGTTTCATAATCAACTACTCTTGGAGAGAGATGATAGGCCTATGCATATTTCTTAATTAACTATCCTTAATTACATGTTTCTTAACTATCTTTAAAGGAAGGTGATAGGCCTGTACACGCGTTTCTTAAGTAACTATCCTTAGAGAGAGATGATAGGCCTATGCATGTTTCTTAACTATCCTTAGAGAGATGATAGGCCTATGCATGTTTCTTAACTATCCTTGGAGAGATGATAAGCCTATGCGCGTGTCATAATTAACAGAGTCCTAATAACCTACCCATAGAGATATGATAGGCTATGCCTGTGCTTCTTAATCAACAATCCTTAAAGCGAGATGATAGGCCTATTTTGGATGTGTTTAATTAACTATCCTTAAAGGGAGATCATAGGCCTATGCACGTGTTTCTTAATTGACTATCCAGGAATCGATCAACAAAAAGGGAATATTTCCTACTGACTCAATGTATCGATCTTCTAGTGAAGTTGAGAGAGAGATACTGAATGACTGACTGATTTTATGTTAACTGTCGTCACGAGAGTAAAATATATTCACTAAAATTCTTTTACCTTAATTACGATTTAAATCTGGAGGGAGAGAGAGAGAGAGAGAGAGAGAGAGAGAGAGAGAGAGAGAGAGAGAATGATTGATGCTACGTTACCTGTTGTCACACAGAGAGCAAAAGAGAGAGAGCTAGTGTGAATGACTGATGCTAAGTTACCTGGCGTTACCGAGAGAGAGAGAGAGAGAGAGAGAGAGAGAGAGAGAGAGAGAGAGAGAGAGAGAGAGAGAGAGAGAGAGCAGATGCTAGTCCCTTCCACTCCAACATCTATATAAATACAGTGCAATGGGAATTTGAACCTTGTTTTCAAGAATAATTTTTTTTAACGAGTATAGGTTTCCCAGACCAACCCTTTCCAACTCCCCCACTACCCTCTATCCCCCCCCCCACAAAAAAAAAAACCGCAGGAGGGGGGGGGGTCAAGACAGAAACCTGTTCTTGGGAAATGGTGGGTAATCTGGCCTGACCGGTTCTGTTTATTTTGACGACTGGGACTAATATGGACCCGGGATTGTGAAACATATTCAAAAAGGTTATTACCTTTCCTCTTCTCTTTGCTTCTTAATAAGATTCGTGTTTCCTACTTTTTTTTCCTTTGAAAGGGCTTTCTCTCTCTCTCTCTCTCTCTCTCTCTCTCTCTTAATTGTTTCCTGCGTGGGCTACGAGCTATTTCCTTGTACTTTCTTTCTTGGAAAGTTCTGACTCTCGTTTCGTGTGAGCATGAATTACTTTCCAGGTGTCCTTTCTCTCTCTCTCTCTCTCTCTCTCTCTCTCTCTCTCTCTCTATATATATATATATATATATATATATATATATATATTATATATATGTGTGTGTGTGTGTGTGTGTGTGTGTGTGTGTGTGTGTGTGTATATGTGTATATATACATATATTCTATAGTTTTCGATGAAGAGGTATACGGAAAAAAATAATAAATGACCTATTGGATTTTCGTATTTATCTTCCCGTGAAAACGATCCACAAAATTATTTTAAGTTATATTTAAAGGGTGCATTACATCGTCATACGATTTCACGAGTTGCTCACTCGCTAACGGGCCATCTGAGTCACCCTCCGTCAATGCAGACATGTGCGGTTCCGATAACACTTTTATCCATCAAGAGAGAGAGAGAGAGAGAGAGAGAATCATTCGGTTTCACTGATTTCCAAGGTCAAGAGTGGCTGGTGCATGCCGAGACAGCCTCCTCTCGTTTCCATGACCAATAAATAATACATATGTCATCCTAACCCACTCTTTATGCTAATTAGGACACACCTGACCACCAGGTGTATATAATTCGCCTCACAGGCCGACAGAGGCATCCCAATGAGTTCTTCTCGACCTGAGAAGCCGAATATTAGGACCACCTTGAAGAGAGAGAGAGAGAGAGAGAGAGAGAGAGAGAGAGAGAATATATAATCAATTATTTCCTTTTCAGCCAAAAAGAATTGAGCGTCTCTTCTAGTTTCACTGGACATATCAGGCAGAGAGAGAGAGAGAGAAGAGAGAGAGAGAGAGAGAGAGAGAGAGAGATTCATTCTTACCTTGTCATTTCAAGGACAGGCATTGTGACCTTTATATGTAACCTTCATAGGTTAAAGAATTGCTTCTCGCTGGAAGGTTTCCTTCTTACGGGACTGATGGGGAGACTGGAACTGATTTAATATGGAATTCTGCTCTCTCCTCTTCTCTATCTTCTATCTCCTCTCTGCTCCTCTCTCTTCTCCTACTCTCCTCCAAAAATGCTCTATATAGTACATGAAAATATTACTAATTTTCACATCCCGTTACTATCATCGCATCATTAAGTAATAATAATAATAATAATAATAATAATAATAATAATAATAATAATAATAATAATAATAATAACTCAAGAAGTCGAACATTATCTCACACATGACTCACTACAGCAAAATGTTGGTAAATAAACGAACAGTGAGGCAGAAAAATATATTAATTATCAGGTTATAACAACCATTTGTGTTTTGCCCTAAAATGGCACATTGAGACCTCTAATTTTATCATCGAAATCATTTTCTAATTATTTTTTTTATTTCCTTTTCGTCCCGATCGCTAGAGATGGCCATAGAAAATTGAGAACCAAGTCCCTGGCAAGATGTACCCATACTTAGCGGACATTATATTCGTCCCAACAGAATATTTGAGAATGAATTACTTTCCTGATCTATTTTTTAATTGTTTCGGTAACTTTACATAAAATAAACACTAATTCCTTGTAATTACAGATACACAGAGCTAGTACAAGAGAGATTTTATATGTATTTTTTCAACCGGCACATTTCTTGCAGGTGTGTGTGTATGGCAGTGGCTGATACTATAATAATAGTAATAATAATAATAATAAATAATAATAATAATAATAATAATAATAATAATAACAATCTCTATTTTCATTTCCCAACAATAAATCACCTTCTGGGCAATTCATTAAAACTATCCGACTTGCTAAAGACGCCAAATTTGAGTGGACTAGCAAACAAGTGTACAGAAATTATGTATGATAAATTCATAAAGTTACTAAGTCTACGGGCATAACCAGCCCCGTTTCACGGGCAGAACTAACTCCGTTTCAGGGAATCCCTTCTCACCCCCACCTCCTTCGGAAGGGGGAGGGGGAAGTAGGATGAAACCCCATTATAAACTATCTGAGGGGTCCCCACTCTAACCCTGCCAAGTTTCATGCCCATCGGACCTGCCGTTTGGCCGTGATTGAATGCCAAACTTCTCAGTACCAGAGGTCCTTTATTCCTCAGACCTTTGGACTGTGGATCAGTCTCCCCCGAGGATGTCGTGCAAATGGAACTTCAGAACTTCAAGCGAACATGAAATGCATTACTACCCTAATTCTCTTCTCGTTGCATTTTAATATATTTTTATCGATTTATTATTTATTTTTTAATTTTCTAATAAGTGCCATCTTTTCTTTTTATGTCTTTCCCTTTACCTCCTCTTACTTCTTCCTATAATCACCAATATCTTTGGAAGCTTGAATTTCAAGTTAATGGCCCCTGTGGTGGACTTGCTCCACTAAAGGTTATAATATGATAATAATAATACTGAACACTATAGATCACCTTCTGGCCATGTCAGTAAAACCACTGAATAAATGACCGTATGCGTTCGACCTCCTGAAGCCGTAAAACTATTAAATGCAATGTTTATGAAAAGAAATTTGAACACCGCAAGGTTTTCAGAAAAATTGCCTTTTCAGTGGTACCCTCTTCTGTCACTGTATTGAACTGACGTTGTATTTCCAATGGCTATTATCTATCAAACTACTGGAACCTTTTCCAGTCTCCAATGTACGAGCTGATGAGAGAAACGTTGATCTTTGAGACGTAGCAGACGCACGCCGTTGGTAACTCGTAGGAGTCCACGTAGAATCCTGCGCGAGCGTCCCAGGTGAGGAGGTTGTGGACTGTGTACCGCTGGACGCAGCGCGAGGTCGTCAGGCCCTTCGGCAGGAGGCTGCAGGAACTACCGATGGCTGTGCACTCCTCGAGGGACGTCGTCTTTTGAGGTGAGTAAAAGGTCTTCTTGTTACTTGCTTTGAGATTATGTGATTATGCGTTTAATCTGTCTTATAAGAACTACAGTGTACTGATAAGAGTGATCTCTGCTATTCTGTAAAACGGAGCTATACGTGGGCACATCAGTACACGTACTGAGTGTATGTTTATAAGTCTATACACAAGTCTTCTTTTTTTCTATATTTTTTATTATGTAAGAATATACACACAAAGTCTCATCTTTCTATAGTACTTCCTATAGCCTTCTGCTAATTCTTTCAAATGAATTTCAAGTCAATGGCCCTTGTGGAGTTGTTCCATATGAATAGGGTTCATACTCTGAATAATAATAATAATAATAATAATAATAATAATAATAATAATAATAATAATAATAATAATAATAATAATAATAATAATAATAATAATAATAATAATTGGTTGGGAAAAATTCTCTATCTAATAATAATAATGATAATAATAATAGACATTTATGGTACGAATTGAACTAATAATTTATCTGGCGCTGCAGCACCGTTATAAACCTGACTATAAAACCGACTCTATAATAACCTTCCCCTAACTTCTATAAAGAAACCTTTCTTGGGTTTCAGTTTTTATAGTATGTTGTCAGCTTTCTTAAACCCAAAACAATTCTGGAGCCATTTGTATGCATTGAAGGTATACACAGGGACAACTCACTTTCACTATTCTTTGCTACAAAAACTACTTTGGAAAATACATAGTGCATGGTACGAGATACACAAATATACAGTACAATAAAAAGACAAATAATTCATCAAATATATCACTGACACCACCAAATATATCAATCCACAATAAAATTTTGCTTAAATGTAAGATTAAAAAAAAGAATTAAGGTCGAAACTTACCTGCAGAAGATGAGGATCACCGACCTTCACGCCTTCCACGTTCACTATCATCTTCCATTGGCCCCTGGTATTTTTGGCCTGGGAGAGAGTCCTTCGCTCCATATTAGAGGAACAAGGGTATCCTTCGTATCCTCGGACTGAGACCGAGCTGTTCGGATGTCCTTTGGAATCGACCCTAGGTTTCCGAGCTTTCTTCGAGTGGGACGCAGAAGTGGAGGGAGGCTTTGGCAGGACTCTGTAGCAGGAGGTATGACCCGAAGGTCAAAATAGGATACAATCACACAAATATAAAGAAATGGTGAGGAGAGAAGAAGAACACGTGTGTAAGAGGGTTATGAACATGGAGGTGGAGGACAGAAGAGAGAGGAGGGGAAGGTCAAAGTTCATCAGGTGGAAATATAAATGATTGAATGACATGAAGGAAAAGGGTCTAAGAGAACAACGATGTACAGGACAGAGGAAGATGGAGAAGAAGGCTGACTGGAAACAGCGACCCCATATAGAAATGGGAAAAGCTGAAGGTAAAGAAAGAAGAAATGGTGTGGTAAGGTGAGGGAGGGAGGGAGTAGAAGAAGGAGAGGGAATAATTACAAGCTGGGAAAGTCTCAAATACCAATCACGTTAATTCTACCTTCAACCAATGAAATTGGTCGTCAATAAACCTAAAATGTTTCAATTAAGGTATACCAAGGGATATCCAGATCAATAAATTATAACCCTCGCACTTTTCGGAAACGCCTGTCGCTACGAAGCCTTAGACCCGAGTGCAAGAATATGACGAAATAATTCTGACGTCCCTCGCAGGATTCGAACCCACAACCAAAGTATCAAGAAGGAGGTCACACGTTGCCGACCTGACCACGAGAAGGTATAGAAGTCTATTGCTGCTCATACATAAATATATATACCAGGAATTCAAGTGCATTTATTAGAACTTTATTACAAGGATCTAAGACTTTGTAGTGACAAGCGTACCCAGTAAGTGCCAAGAATTCGAGAAGTTAAGAGGGCATTGTGGCTATCACAATCACATACGTAAGTAGATAAAAAGTGACACGTAGATTGAAGGAATACTTACGATATCGGTGAATATGGACGCCATAACTTTTGCAGTATATCCCCGTACATCGTCAGTTGTTGCTTCATGAAATCACTGTGGAAAGAAAGATATAATTTAAGAAATAAGTTAATGAAAAATATTACAGACACACACACACACACACATATATATATATATATATATATATATGTATGTATGATATATATATATCTAATATATATATACTATATATATATATATATATACATCAAACCTAATTAAATAATTATATATTTATATAGATACAATAAATAGATATGTAGATCAGAAAACAGATAGCTTAATAAGTGCATAAATAGACAGACGGACAAATTGATATGCCCATACATACATAGATAGTTGCATTATGTATGCATGTACTATGTATACCTGCAGAGAGAGAGAGAGAGAGAGAGAGAGAGAGAGAAGAACTTTTCCCAGACTAATGTATTAGTTGCGTGCTCTTCAGAAGACCTCAATAGCCATTGTAATGTCAGCCACTCATTGTTTGGCAATTCTTATTCAAAATCTATAAGTCACTTTAAGGACATTGGTGTTTCAGACATTCTGGGTTTCAGACATTCTCTTTTCATTCACTTTCTGAATCCTTTTAAAGGCACTGGAGTTTCAGACATTCTCTTTCCATTCATTTTCAAGTTCATTTTAAGGACATTGGAGTTTTAGGCAATCTCTTTTCATTCACTTTCAGATTCATTTCAAAGACACGAGTTTCAGACATTCTCATTTCATTCATTTTCAGGTTCATTTTAAGGACACTAGAGTTTCAGACATATTCTTTTCATTCACTTTCAAATTCATTCTAAGGACATTGGAGTTCCAGACATTTTCTTTTCATGCACTTTCAGAATCATTTAAAGGACGTTGGAGTTTCAGACATTCTCTTTTCATTACTTTTCAAATTCATTTTAAGAACATATGAGTTTCAGACATTCTCTTTTCATTCACTTTCAGCATCATTTTAAGGACACTGGAGTTTCAGACATTCTCTTTTCATTCACTTTCAGAATCCTTTTAAAGACATTGGAGTTTCAGACATTCTCTTTCCATTCATTTTCAGATTCATTTCAAGGACGTTGGAGTTTCGCACATTCTCTTTTCATTAATTTTCAAATTCATTTTGAGGACATTGGAGTTTCAGACATTCTCTTTTCAAGCACTAAGTTTCTTGTTAGTCATCATATACTAGTGATATAACTTCTCATATATAAGATGAAGCATTTGCAGTGCTACTTTTGCTAGTTACCTACGCTCCACCCACTCCGAGGTGATAGTACTAATGCTAGTACTAAAGTTTAGTACTAGTACATAACTAAACATGGTGGAAGCTCCTTGAGACGACGTGTTTAGTACTAACCACTGATTGCTAATTACCTGCGCTCCACCCACTCCGAGGTGATAGTACTAATGCTAGTACTATAGTTTAGTACTAGTACATAACTAAACATGGTGGAAGCTCGTTGAGACGACGTGTTTAGTACTAACCACTCAGGGGATCCAAGTACGATAATGCTAGTACTAAAGTTTAGTACTAGTAACTAAACATGGTGGAAGCTCCTTGGGACGACGTGTTTAGTACTAACCAGTCGGGGGATCAAAGTACTATATAGTACACCTGTTTCTATGGTGTATGGTCGGCAGATTATAATTATATTATTATATGAATAAAATATATCTTCGTGCGACCGCCTACTTTACATGTACCACACGGGCAGTTTAAAATCTGCACCGTATAGATGTTTTATCCTTGCATATCACGAGCCAAAGCAGCAACGGATCTTCATATCCCGGATGGATGTAGTTCCCCCTTACGTAATCATCGTTCACCTACAGCTTTTTTTGCCCTCTAGGACCCCTTAAGCGACCGACCGAACTATTCTGAAACTTGGTCTAAACCCACTGAACGATAATTAGCTGATAAGAGGTTCGGGTGACTGAACTAAAAGAAATGGGATTATGACTTGGCGATTTCGCAGTCCACGAAGCTGTCAAGTTTCCCTGTCCAGTGACGGGGTGAATTCTGGAAAATCTGGAAACCCGTGAGGAATTCATTCCAGGCGGTTTTAGCACAAAAACGGGAGTGACCCTTTTTTTCAGTTTTCTAAAAAGGAAGCTATTGTGCCGGCTTTGTCGGTCCGTCCGGACATGGCTAACTTTAACCTTATATAAAATTTTAAAAACTACTGCGGCTAAAAGACTGCAATTTGGTACGTTTGATGATTGGAAGGTGGACGATCAACATACCAAATTGCAGCCCTCTAGCCCCAGTAGTATTGAAGATCTAAGGGCGGACAGAATAAGTGCTTTCCTTTACAGAAAACTAAAAAGTGATAAGTATTCTCGCCAAGTAATTTTTCCCGCCGGTCATCCGGGATTTCTCTCAACAGCGTTGAAAATGATGAGAGAAATAAGAGGAAATGGATTTCGTGCCAAAACAAATTTAAAAAAAGGGGCGGGGGCGGGGGGGGGGGGAGGTAGGTAGAATGGGCGCAAAGAAAAGGGGGAAAGACCAGGGAATACTTTTTGTTACAATTTCCAGTGGTACTCTTTGTAACTTCATTTTGTTCTCAAAGCACAATAATAATAAAAACAATAATTGTTATGGTGGTAAATGAAAGCCAGAAAAGGATTGAAAAGGATATGGAGCAACTCAAACAGGTTTTGAAAATAAGAAAAAAGATTAACAAAAAATCAAAATATGATATCTCATCGAACACTTACATCCCAGAAATAAAAAAATAGAGCAACAAAATATATTGGGTGTGTGTGAGAGAGAGAGAGAGAGAGAGAGAGAGAGAGAGAGAGAGAGAGAGAGGAGAGAGAGAGGTTGGGTAAAATAGTGTTAAGAGGCAGATTGATAAGTGCAATAGCACAAACACACACACACACACAAGTCCGTACGTGTATCTCTATGTTTGGATCAGATCTGATCACCTCATACTTGAAAAGGCCTAATAATTTCATATTTAAAGATATTACAACTTTAAAATATGCAAGCATGAACTGGCTGTATATGCTAACTTTTATTATTATTATTATTATTATTATTATTATTATTATTATTATTATTATTATTATTATTATTATTATTATTCAGAATGTTAAATTTTAAAAAAAAATGAGTCGAGAGTTAGCTAACCTGATTAGTGCTTTAGAAATTGGCTTAATTAATTCAAAATGGCTCAATATGACTGAAATATTAGATAAAAACATAACATCGTCGTTGACTAACCCTTATAATTCGACAAAGATAATAATTGTCTTGAGAAAAAATATAAAGGAAATGTTACGAGAGTGAGCAATGGTTTACGAAACCAAGTTTTCTTTAAAGAGAATTGCATCAAAGAAAACTGTCAAAGCTACTATTTTAGGGGATACTCAAACAAAGGAGACTCTACGCCATCTTGCATCACGACACGACCGCATCTTTATTTCTCTTTCTTCACATTTTTCGACATTTAGCAAGGGTAGGTCTCCGTTACTATAAAGTTGAAAAGAAAATATGATGTTTACCATAAACAAAGCTAGAAAATACTACCACAGAGGCTCAGAAGATACCTAGAAATAAAATCTACATTTACCTTGGGTAGGTCTCATCCATGAAGCAAAATGTCCTGTTCGTGTGAAGAGCACAGTCTGGCGTGTGGTCTCTGAAGAACCCAGGGTGAGGCTCTGAACTACGACGCCCGTGTGCCCCTATATTCAGCTTTTCTGGGGTATTTTTGTTACTGAAATTAAGATTTTTTAGGTTGTGTGTGGTCTTTCAAATTACTAGATGGGAAACAGTGCATATACATTATAATGTACACACAAACACACATGATGTAATAAAAAAATGCTTCAAACTACTTTAAAAACCTTACTCTAGACATTTTTTTAAACAATGTAGAACGTAGGTACAAAGTTAAGAAAAATAATAAAAACAAGAAACGTTTCAGAACATTTTTTTTTTAACCCCACCTTCGACTTTTCTTCTTTTTGACCACTTTCGTGCGCAACACGTTTTTCCGTTTGTGGGGAAAGTTATGACTCTTCGGGAAACCGCCATTACCCTTCATTTCCTTGTCCACTGGGGTCACTGCCTTCTGACTTAGCCCCTTCGGTGCCTTCTGCAGGACAGGTATCCCAATCTGTGACTTGGTGTAGGACTCAAATTCTTTCCTTTTTTCATTGGCTGATTCCTGCCGCAGGAGAAAAGACATTGAGTTCGCTTTCTATTTAAATGGAGAACAAAGACACTGAGATTGCTTTCAAAATGCAAAACAAAGACACTGAGCTCACTTTGTAAAGGCAGATCAAAGACAATAACTATGAACTTGCTTTCAAAGTGCAAAACAAAGACATTGAGTTTGCTTTCTGAATACAGAGCAAAGACATTAGCAATAAGTTTGCTTTCTAAATGGAGAGCAAAGACATTTAGTTCGCTTTGTAAAGGCAGAACGAAGACATGGAGTTTGCTTTCCAAATGCAGAACAAAAACATTAATATGGAGTTTGCTTTCTAAATGCAAAACAAAGACATTAACATTGAGTTTGCTTTCTAAAAGCAGAACGAAGACAATAATAGACATTAACATTCTTGCTTGCCTTTCAAAAACTGAATTAAAATTCGTTTTAATCAAGAGGTCAAACCACCTCAGCAAAGAGGAGAAGAAACGAAGGAAGGAGAAACGCGCCAACAAGATTATTTTCGACGAAACAAACAATTCGAGAGAAAATATGAATAAATTAACGATAGTAATGGAATACAAAATCTTGGTCACAGGCAAAGTGTTGGGACCTGAGAGAGGGTCTTCTTCTGAAATAATAATAATAATAATAATAATAATAATAATAATAATAATAATAATAATAATAATAATAATAATAATAATAATAATAATAATAATAATAGATCAGAAAACCAGGAAACATATGACAACACACAAAGCACTAAACCCAAGAGCAAATACGGACAGACTATACATAACACGAAAGGAAGGAGGGAGAGGACTACTAAGCATAGAGGACTGCGTCAACATCGAGAACAGAGCACTGGGGCAATATCTGAAAACCAGTGAAGGCGAGTGGCTAAAGAAAGCAACAAGCCAATTCACGGACAATACATGAGACAGACTAAAGAACTAGCCAGCGATGACACGTGGCAATGGCTACAGAGGGGAGGGCTAAAGAAGGAAACTGAAGGAATGATAACAGCGGCACAAGATCAGGCCCTAAGAACCAGATATGTTCAAAGAACGATGGACGGAAATAACATCTCTCCCATATGTAGGAAGTGCAATACGAAAAATGAAACCATAAAACACATAGCAAGCGAATGCCCGGCACTTGCACAGAACCAGTACAAAAAGAGGCATGATTCAGTGGCAAAAGCCCTCCACTGGAGCCTGTGCAAGAAACATCAGCTACCTTGCAGTAATAAGTGGTACGAGCACCAACCTGAAGGAGTGATAGAAAACGATCAGGCAAAGATCCTCTGGGACTATGGTATCAGAACAGATAGAGTGATACGTGCAAATAGACCAGACGTGACGTTGATTGACAAAATCAACAAGAAAGTATCACTCATTGATGTCGCAATACCATGGGACACCAGAGTTGAAGAGAAAGAGAGGGAAAAAATGGATAAGTATCGAGAACTGAAAATAGAAATAAGAAGGATATGGGATATGCCAGTGGAAATCGTACCCATAATCATAGGAGCACTAGGCACGATCCCAAGATCCCTTAAAAGGAATCTAGAAAAACTAGAGGCTGAAGTAGCTACAGGACTCATGCAGAAGAGTGTGATCCAAGAAACGGCGCACATAGTAAGAAAAGTGATGGACTCCTAAGGAGGCAGGATGCAACCCGGAACCCCACACTATAAATACCACCCAGTCGAATTGGAGGACTGTGATAGAGCAAAAAAAAATAATAATAATAATAATAATAATAATAATAATAATAATAAGGGTGTGAATTGAGAAATATATAAGGGGTCAGTGTTTCGGTCGAGAGCAGCACTCTATTCTCATTGGTCTCTATGGGATTCTCATCCCCAAGTAAGGTGTGCGTACTTTGTATGTTAAGTGGATAAAAGAATGAATAGACTTGCGTATGTATGTGTGCATGAAAAACTACTTTGTATGTTGAGTGGATCAAAGAATCAATGTATGTATGTATGCATGCATGTAAGCATAAAAAACGTATGTATGTAGACAAGCATGCATAAATTGAAACAACTGGCCCCCGCCCCCCTACGGAGCGATCAATTTCCATGACGCCTATACTGGATAATTTTATCCTGGAAAAGCTGCTCGCGCCGTGCCGCTTACTTTCCAGGAAAATATTCGTCGATACAGGAAGGGGGAATTCCCTCATCTTACGTAGCACGATTTAAGGAAAAATAATATCGGTCAATTTTTCATAGACCGTCACGCTTATAGAAACTTCTAAAACGTTATAAGCATTTCCTGTCTCTTCCTCATTTCCTTTGCATGTTTTTTTTTATTAAGACATAAGTATCGTCCTATTACAGCCATTAGTCATCTCAGGAAGTTATGACACCAATTAACCTAACAAGCCAACATGTTCCCATTCAAATTGGTCTTAATAAATGACTGTATATATACACACACACACACACACACACATATATATATATATATATATATATATATATATATATATATATATATATATATATTATATAATGTCATATCACATCACCGTGATTCATATATACGCCATTAAGCTACAAATGTCCTTTAATATCTAATTCGCTCTACCTCAGAAATAATATATTCTCGTATATGTTAAGTGAAGGGGAATTTTTAGTTGATAATAATTTCGTCGGCTCCGTGGGCGCGAACCTAGGAACCAAGAAATCAGGACGTGCATTGAAGCGCCTTTAACCACAAAGATACCATATATTATGAGGTAGAGCGAATTATATGTATATATATATTATATATATATATATATATATATATATATATATATATATATATATATATATATATATATATATATATATATATTAATATCAATAGACTCCGTTACTTGTAGCCAAGTCAAGATGACCATAACTTATGTGGGAGCTGGAGTTTTTTTTTTTTCCCCCTGCAGGTATATTGCTTTATGCTGTAAGAAATGGTTTTCTCTGCGGTTTTTTTTTTTCAGTAGGAATGGTGGTTTTCTCTATGGGAAATATTTTTGTCGTAGGAGATGGTTTTTTTCTGTGGTATTGCTTTATTCTGTAGGAAATAGTTTTCTCTCTAGTTTTTTTTTTTCTCTGTAGGAATGGTGGTTTTATCTGTAGGAAATATTTTTGTCGTAGGAAATGTTTTTTTTCGGTACTTTTTTTTTTACCTGTTCGTTGCCTCAGTTTTATGTCTTCCTGAAACGCGGGGGATTTTCTTGTAGTATCCATAGCACGAACCTTCAAAACAAAAACATTCGTTTCAAGCTTTTTTTTTTTTTTTTTTTTAATCATGATGACTTAAATCTGAAGGATTGCGTAAGTAGGCAGGAAAGGGGCTAGCATGTAATGTACTTATTCTACCCTGTATTTATTTATTTTTTATTTTCTAATAACTAATCTATTCTTTCTATAATACTATCACCTTCTGTTACCTCTTTCAAATGGCCCCTTTGTTGGGCTTGTTCCGTATGCATAGGGATTCGTTTTTCTGAATAATAATAATAATAATAATAATAATAATAATAATAATAATAATAATAATAATAATAATCATAATAATAATAATAATAATAATAATCATAATAATAATACATTTATTAAAAGTAACTGTCAAGAGGTTTGAAAGGTGTACAGGAGGAAAACCTCAAAGCAGGGTGTAGGAGGAAAGTACGGTGGAAGAAAGAGACTATAGACGGAGGTACAGTCAAAGGAATGAAAGGGATTGCAGCTAGGGGCTGACGACACTACCACACGCTACGGGATCAGAGTCCTACTATAGTAGATTCACATCAACCGTGCATTTGATGTCTAGGCCAGTCCCTTACGACGTTCCTGATTGGCTGTTGATACGCCAATCACAGGGCTGGAAACTCTCAGTCTCTCGAGAGAGTTCACATAGGTAGGAGGCATGCTCCACCTCTCCTGAGGGATACTTTTGAAAGACGTATCCCTCAGGAGAGGTTGAATATAGATCCTACCCATGTGAACTCTCGAGAGAGAGACAGAGAGTTTCCAGCCCTGTGATTGGGTTATCAACGGCCAATCAGGAGCGTCGTAAGGGACTGGCCTAGACATCAGACGCACGATTGATGTGAATCTACTATTGGATCTTCTCCCTCTTACCTGATGTGACTTCAGTGAATCCTTCAAGACAAAAGCTCCGAGGTTCCTCGGTCGATACGACCCGTTGGTGGAGCCTCTGTGGTAGGGTCTGGATCCCGAAGAATCTGAAATGCAACGTCAAAAAGATTCTTAACTCTTTGGGTGAAGGAAACTGAGGGAAAAAAGAGAGAAATACAGAACAAGGCGTGATCCCACCTCCAGCTCATTCGGTGGGCGTACTAAAATCCACGGTCAAATAGCGCGTTGCTTCACCAACGAAAATTAAAATAAATACGATATATTTTATTAGAAATAATTGTTATGTACTGTTTAACATGCACGTTATTTATCTTATACGTTTTCATTCCAATAAATAAATCATAAATATCCTGTCCCAGAATTCCTGTATCTTTAAGTCAATTCAAAATACTTTTTCAGACCTTTTTATGCTCTTCCATGGGGCTTTCTTAACCCCCAACAAGAACAACAGCAAGAACTACAACAACAACAACAACAGCAACAAAGTAGTTTGTAGGCTTACTCCCAGATTAAGCAAAAACGAAGAAAAATGCACAACGGAGATGAAACAGACGCGCTAAGGAATCCGTACTGTTCGTTTGCTCAAAATGATCTCAAATCAAACCTTGGCTATTTCAGGTTTACTTTTCACAGCTCATGTAACCTTTGAACCTTGTTAGCGATCAAAATTTCAAGAGTGACAATTTTAACAAAAATAAAAATAGTTCTTTTCATGCTTACTAAATTGTCGACCAAAGGAGAAGAATCAGACCTAAGCTCAAAGCTGTATAGTAGCAGCTGCTTTTTTAATTTCTACATCGCATGTGAAAAAAAAAAAAAAAGTGTTCCTTTATACCTGGATGAGTCACTGACGATCACTCTCACCTGGAACAAAGCACAGGAGAGAAACGAAGCTTAGACTTCTCATTCTCTCCTTAGACTTCTCAGCACGAAGATCCCATGAATTATGCAAATCAGGTGAAAAAACAAGTGTCTCTCTCTCTCTTTCTGTCTCCTTTCGTGGAAAGTTTGGGAATGGGAGAGGTGGGGTGGGGGGAAGGGTTGGTCTTACTAGAATTTAGGTTATAATGGTATTTTATTTATAAAGCTCATATTGTTTTTAACTTGTGAAAATGGTCGCTTCGGGCCTGAGATCAATCAATCACTTTAGAAGGCCAACAACTTTTATATATGTATACATACATATATATACATAAACACACATATATATAATATATATATATATATATATCATATATAATATATGTATATATATATATATATACAATATATATATATATAATATATATATATACTATATATATATATATATATATATATATATATATATATATATATATAATCCTTCCCACACAAGCCAAGTTTCAGAATGGGGAGAGAGATGCACTACAGCAAGGAACTGGATACCAGTCTTACCTCCATATTTAACTGCGCCCCTATACGTAACCGAGGTGCCTTCCGCATCATCTTTCAACTCTTCTCCTCCTCCACCTCGGTGCCACCACTGGCTAATGTCTCCGAGAGAAATAGCTGTGGGTAACCGAGCCCGAGGGTGTGCTGCGTGAAGTGTTGGATTTGTCTGATAAGCGAAGCGAACTCTCGGAACCAACTAATGCTGCCGCCTCTGTCGCCGACACACGTCTCTGAGAAGGGGCCGAGATCGCTTCCGAATCCTCAGTGGACATTCTCGTGACATCTCCTTCGTGAGCTGGGCCAAACTCCCTGTAATCGGGGTCAGAGTAGGACGACCACGCCCCGCTGCTGCTGGATTGGCGAACGTAGGGCCAATCGAGGGGAGCGGCGGATATCCACCAAGGAGCAGGCGACGTCTCCAGCCTGGCTTCAGAAATAGCTGAACAAATGACCACTGACGTTAACACATTTAGCAACTGGGGAGCATCTGCTAAGCTGGGGCGAGATTTGAACATGTCTATCCAGTTCATCTTTAATTAAACTTCACTAGACAATCGTCAATGTGTTTATATGAACATCTTTCACACCTGTCAGAATATATAAGACATGAAGCATTACAAATGCCCCAAAAAATCTGGTTTTTAAATAAAAGATTAGTATGAGGCCTTGCTCAGTATAAGCGTTCTTAGGCTAGTAGCTACCGACAGGAGAGTCTTACAAACGATGAAATACTTTCTCATTCAGATAAAACTGGACGTGTACTATCTGGAAGACTATTACAGCATCACTGGAAATTAGATAATGGAGCAAACTCCAAGCATTTTCGTCTGTACTTTTAAATGACATCGCAATATAACTTAAGATACGAAGAGTAGATGACGATCTTAAGTAATTTGTAGATTAACTTGAATATTTATTGGGATCCAGTTATTCAAATTTAAATAATAATAATAATGATAATAATAATAATGATAATGATATTTATAATCAATAATGTTTATAATCAATAATTATATGATTAAATTGCCCAAGAGTTGTAATGAAAAATCGTTGGACACATAATAAGAAATGTAAAGTACAATTCGATACAAATGTTTCACTTTTTCTAAGCACAGATTGTCTTAATCAGACAGAATTACCACTATTTACTAAACAGTCTACTGTTAATGAATGCACATGGAATGAATCAGACTGCAACATACTCTCATTTTTCTGTTTTACTTTCCATTTTTATTTCCACATTCATATTTTCTACTAAAGGAATATTACTTCGGTATCTACAAAGCACGTTATGTGGACACGAGTGTAAACACTGATTCTTTTACGTGTGACAATCATTTAAGCCCAAAGATCCTTTTGCAAAATTAACCAAGAATTTAAGAATAGCGCTTCTGACCCGACAATAAAACAATACTGAAATATCATCAAATGATCGAAATAGACAATAGTTCCCTTAGTAAACGATACAACCAATAACTGTCATTGCAACGAAAATAACTACAACCACCCAATTCATAAAATACGACTTCAATAACACAGCAAAATCTAATAAATGCAAAAAATGTGAAACACTAAAAAGAAATTTTTGGCTGTATACGAGTGTAATAATTTTTTTTTTTTAATCTAGCGGTTTTTTTTTTTTTTTTTTTTTCAATGAACCGGTCAGTCGTCAGCTGATGCTTCAAGTTGACACCCGAATTTCCTGCCAAGCACAGACAACGACACTCCCTCCAGCTACAGGTATGACTCAAGAGATGCCTGTGTGTTTGCGTTCTCGAGTCCAAGGTAGCAACTGACACTGCAGATCTGTAACGGCAGACGCTTCTCCAACCTCTTCTTTGCCATGACTGAGGTCGCCTATAACTCTTTCGCACGGCAGAATTACAGAAGAAGGGGAGGAGGAGGAGGAGGAGAAGAGGGGGAGGGGGAGAGAGGAATCTGTAGGGGGAGGAGGAGGAGGGTTCAACTCAATTGGACCCCCTACAATAGGGGAGGAGGGGTAGGAAGACAGGTTCAACCCAACTGGACCCCCTACAATAATTTAACGCCAGGCTTAAGTATACCTCTTCTCCGATGTGCGCCAAAATCCTTAGCATTTAACTCTCATACACAATTCTACCACGTTCCTAAACATGCAAATAACCACAATTATCACATTATCAATAATTATCAAGTTATCCATAATTATTAAATCATCAGACAAAGGAAAAAAAAAAGGGGGCAAACATTTCCACGGACTTGACAGAGAGACACGCAAACCAACCATAATACACCTTCTTCACCTGTGACCTCCTCCGGCGGGTGGGCCACGCCCCTTCCCTCCCTCCCCCGTCACAATGCCTGTCGTGACACCATGCGGTCTCCCTGAACCAGATAGTGCAGGCCTGATGACGGTAATTGTGAAACATGGGTAATTTGACAGAGTATTTGGTGATGGTGTTTAGGGTAACTGTGACAATGACAGGTATTTGGCTAAGTAATTGATTTAAGCATTTGTTCAGTAGGCCTATTAGCAATTTTATTTATTCGTTGAAGAACGAGGTGAAAACCAATGTGCAACTGAAAGCACACATATATACATACATTTATATATATGTGTCGGTATATGTGTGTGTGTGTGTGTATGTATAAAAAAAATCCCCTTCAGTTAACATATATAAAAATATATCAATTCTGAGGCACAGCGAATTAGATATTAAAGGACATTTGTAGCTTAATGCGTATATATATATATATATATATATATATATATATATATATATATATATATATATATATGAATCACGGTGAAGTGAGCAGACTCGTGTATGTATGTATGTATGTATGTATATATATATATATATATATATATATAATATATTATATATATATATATATATATTCATATAAACCTCGCATAATTTCGCATGAGTGATATATCTGCTTCTCTGTAACAACACTCTTCTTAAACCAAATCAAATTATCATTTGCTACAACTTGATCCTATTCTTATTTCCTTCGGTATCTGTGAAATAACGCATGAAGCTGACAGACGAATATTTTACAACAATCGTGAAGTTTACTTGGAATAACATTTTGATGAAAAAATTAATTTTTTTTAATGGATAGAGATGATATGAAGGGTATAACAGTAAGTATGGATGATCTTCCTCGAAGGTTGGTATACTATATGCAAATCCACATTTTCTATGTCGTAACATTTTCCGTTTTCTCCATATCACTGTTGCCTTTCTATCTGGCAACTTCTATTGTATGGAAAGTGGAGAGATGAAATTATCAGTATAATAGGCCAATCCATCCCCGCCTTATGGGGAATGAAGAGGAATTTCCCAACATGGAGAGATGTGACTTACTTTGGCCAGCTTCCCTAGCACAAATAACAAGGTGTGATCCGACCTCCAGCTTACTCAGGGCACATGCTAAAATCTACAATGAAATAGAGCGCTATTTCACCAACGAAAATTAAAATACATACTCTGTATTTTATTGGCAGATAATTTTTCTGTACTGTTTAACATGTGCATTATTTATTTTTAATATTTTCATTCTAATAAATAAATCATAAATATCCTATCCTGAAATTCCTGTATCTTTAAGTCAACGCAAAACACCTTTTCAGACCTTTTTTTAGGCTTTCTTACCTACCCTGACAAGAACAACAACAAGAACAACAGAACAAAGAAGTTTGTAGGCTTACTCCCCGAGTAAGCGAAAAGAAAGTTTCAGAAGTTTCAACACCGGAGGAGAAACGAACATCGAGAAAAAGCCTTTGTTTTGAGACAAATAATGGAGAGATGAAGCCTTATACCTTTATTCCTCTTTTGTTCTAAGGTTCGTCTATCTAGCGGCCACATAATTCATTGTTCATTTAACAGTGAATGGGCTTGGGTAGGCAAATGATAAAACAAGCACCTCTCCTATTGCGAGAGGTATCATGTTGATAAGTGTTCCTCATTTCCCTGGACATTCAGTCCTACTGCAAGAGGTATTGTGTTGATAGTGTTCCTGAGTTCCGTAGACATTCAGCTCGTGGGCTGGCTGACGTACGTAGACCACGAACAACTGCTGGTCTCTCTCTCTCTCTCGCTGATGTATAGGATGGAGAACAAAAAAAATGACGTAGATTCCCTTAGTCAAGGAAAAAAGAAAGGCGATGGGATCAGGTCACGATTCAATCGAGTTGGGCAAAAATGACCTGACGAGGTGTCACAAAGGAGTTCCAGATGGGTTCTGAACTCTTGAAGGAGTGTCTCGAGAAAGTTTGAATTTAGAATTCTAAGAGATTTTCGTATTTCGAGACTGTTGTCTTGTTCTTCTTTCGACTTTCTGTAATATAGCCTTTGAAAGAAACTAAGATACAATTTGGTGTTAGCTGAATATTAACAAATTCTCTAAAAACAAAAAACAAAAACAAAACAAAAAGTCAACAAACCCGACAAAATGTAAAACTTAAGATCAAGTTATGCAAAGTACAACATCAGCCTCCTTCATACTCATTATTATTATTATTATTATTATTATTATTATTTATTTTATTATTTTATTATTTTATTATGATTATTATTATTATTATTATTATTATTATATTATTATTATTATATTATTATTTTATTATTGGCCAATCATTAAGAAATATTGCTGAGCCAGAGAAGCGAGTAATAGGAAAACTAGAAAAGATAATATATACGATTAATTCGCTGAATTCTGCCATTTTATTCAACTGATTGTTTAAAAGAGGGATTTCCTCCATTATTATCACAGTCCTCCAATTCGACTGGGTGGTATTTATAGTGTGGGGTTCCGGGTTGCATCCTGCCTCCTTAGGAGTCCATCACTCTCCTTACTATGTGTGCCGTTTCTAGGATCACACTCTTCTGCATGAGTCCTGGCGCTACTTCAGCCTCTAGTTTTTCTAGATTCCTTTTCAGGGATGGGATCGGACGTGCCTAGTGCTCCTATGATTATGGGTACAATTTCCACTGGCATATCCCATATCCTTCTTATTTCTATTTTCAGATCTTGATACTTATCCATTTTTTCCCTCTCTTTCTCTTCAACTCTGGTGTCCCATGGTATTGCGACATCAATGAGTGATACTTTCTTCTTGACTTTGTCAATCAACGTCACGTCTGGTCTGTTTGCACGTATCACCCTATCCGTCCTGATACCATAGTCCCAGAGGATCTTTGCCTGATCGTTTTCTATCACTCCTTCAGGTTGGTGCTCGTACCACTTATTACTGCAAGGTAGCTGATGTTTCTTGCACAGGCTCCAGTGGAGGGCTTTTGCCACTGAATCATGCCTCTT
This sequence comes from Macrobrachium nipponense, assembly GCF_015104395.2. Taxonomy (NCBI): domain Eukaryota; kingdom Metazoa; phylum Arthropoda; class Malacostraca; order Decapoda; family Palaemonidae; genus Macrobrachium; species Macrobrachium nipponense. The sequence continues at coordinate 57,531,941 of NC_061093.1, read as the reverse complement.
TTTGTACTGGTTCTGTGCAAGTGCCGGGCGGGCATTCGCTTGCTATTGTGGTTTATGGTTTCATTTTTCGTATTGCACTTCCTACATATGGGAGAGATGTTATTTCCGTCTATCGTTCTTTGAACATATCTGGTTCTTAGGGCCTGATCTTGTGCCGCTGTTATCATTCCTTCAGTTTCCTTCTTTAGCTCTCCACTCTGTAGCCATTGCCATGTGTCATCGCTGGCTAGTTCTTTAGTCTGTCTCATGTATTGTCCGTGCATTGGTTTATTGTGCCAGTCCTCTGTTCTGTCTGTCATTCTCCTGTCTCTGTATATTTCTGGGTCTTCGTCTACTTTTATTAGTCCTTCTTCCCATGCTCTTTAGCCACTCGTCTTCACTGGTTTTCAGATATTGCAGTGCTCTGTTTTCGATGTTGACACAGTCCTCTATACTTAGTAGTCCTCTCCCTCCTTTCTTTCGTGTTATGTATAGTCTGTCCGTATTTGCTCTTGGGTGTGAGTGCTTTGTGTATTGTCATATGTTTCCTGGTTTTTTCTGATTTATGCTGCGGAGTTCTGCCTTCGTCCATTCCACTATTCCTGCGCTGTATCTGATTACTGGCACTGCCCATGTGTTTATGGCTTTTATCATATTTCCGGCGTTGAGTTTTGACTTGAGTATCGCCTTGAGTCTCTGCATATATTATTATTATTATATTATTATTATTATTATTATTATTATTATTATTATTATTTTATTATTATTATTATCATTGAGTTATAAAGAACCACAGTAATGTATATACACTGGTAACCTATTTAAAAAAAAAAATAGTTATAAGAGGCAGGGTTGCTGGTCGAAAGCTTCCCGTTTTTTTTTTACTTTTTTTGTATTTTGAAAAATACAGTCTCATATACATTACTGTGACTTTGAACTCATTATCCCTGGTCACGGCATGGTAATACACCATAGATTTTTATTATTATTATTATTATTATTATTATTATTATTATTATTATTATTATTATTATTATTATTATTTTCATTCAGAAGATAAAACCTATTCATATGGAACAAGCCCGCCAAAGGGGTCCACTGACTTGAAATTCAAGCTTCCAAAGAATATTAAGGTGTTCATTAGGAAGAACTATGACGTGGTAAAGGGAAATACATGAAGAAGAGACCCCACTTATCAAAAAAAAAAAAAAAAAAAATTAACTAATAAATCAAAGGGTATTTTAAACTTAGCTTCAAGAGATTTATTTTTTTGTTAAAAGTTCTTGCCCCTACTTTTAAGTTGAATGAGGTCTCGAGGGTTAATAAATCGTACTTTTACCAAGGACTCAAGACCAAAATGATCAGAACTTTACTGACCTACAAATGAAAAAAAAAATTTACAGGAACATCTAATCTATTCACCTTTGCATTTTCACCTTGAACTCTTGTAACCTGCGCCCTTCTCCAGAGATTTCAGATGGAGGATGCCTCCCAACAACAAACCCTTTTCCTCATCTCCTAAAATCTACCCACGACCTCCCACCTCCCCCCTCCCCACCCACTCAGCAGGTGTAAGATCACTGACAGCTGACAGGTGGGTAGGCGATGGCTATAGGCGTGTTCCAGACGGTCACGTGACACCAAGGCGAAAATGGTTCCCACGAACATCTCAGAATCCTCGTTATTTTTCTTGTTCTATTTTTAAGTGTTCTGGAAAGAAGACTATTGTGCCGGCCATCTCTGTCCGTCCGCACTTTTGTTCTGCCCCCGCCTTTTTCTCTGTTCGCACTTTTACAATTTTTATCTTGTCCGCACTTTTTATCTTGCCCCCACTTTTTTTCCTGTCCGCACTTTTTATCTTGTCCGCACTTTTTTTCCTGTCCGGACTTTTTTCCAATCCGGACTTTTTTTTCCTGTCCGCACTTTTTTTCTTCTCCGCACTTTTTTCCTGTCCGCACTTTTTTTTCTGTCCGAATTTTTTTTTTGTCCACACTTTTTTTCTTTTCCGCACTTTTTTTCTGTCCGCACTTTTTTCTTCTCCGCACTTTTTTCTTCTCCGCACTTTTTTCCTAGTCCGCTTTTTTCTGTTTTTTCCTGTCCACCTTTTTTGTTTCACTTTTTTTACTGGCTGTCCACTTTTTTTCTGTCCGAATTTTTTTCTTGTCCGCACTTTTATCTTATCCGCATTTTTTTTTCTGATGAATAAATAAATATGAGGGAATGCAGGAAATGAACACGAAACTTCCCCTGAAATTCATGAGAGAAGTCACAGAGGCAGAGAGCAGGAGTGAGTAAGTAGGAAACTGAGTAGTTTTGATAGAATATAGAATTTAGGCCAAAAAGCCAGGTGCTGGGACACCTCTGAGGTCATTCAACGCTGAAAGGGGAAATTGACGTGATGGTCGAAAGCTCTAATTTACTGTACAAAGGAACATATATTTTATATAACTCCATAAGGATTTTACATAATTGAATAAAATAATATATATATATCATATATATATATATATTATAGTAGTATATATAATAGAAGCATGAGAGTGCATACATGTGCACGCATATATATATATATGTGTGTACATACATACACCTCTCTTTACCACAAGAATAATAATTACTAGAGACTATGTGGAAAACCCTGACCGGTTTCGCTTTATTCCTAAAGCCATTATTTAAGGGCTGATAAAGGCTTATATAAAATAAAGCCGAAACCGGTTAGAATATAATATATATACACATACAATACATACACACATACACACACATACACACATATTTGTGGGTGCAAATGCGCATCTAACGTATACTGGTTATATTCATCAACAATTTTATAACATCAGTCATGAGTGAACGTAAAGAAAATGTAAGATACTGAAGAGATAAAAAGATGGCCAGCAACCATCTCTCTCTCTCTCTCTCTCTCTTGGAGGTCGTGGGTGGTTTTATTTTTTTCCCCTCTCTCTCAACCTCACTCACGAGAGACTGGTTCTCTTTGTCATAGTTCCAACGACCTTCGCTGGGTGATTTAATCTTGACCCAGACAAGACATACACACACACATTTAGTTCTTGACACAACCGCCGTCATCAACGGCACATCGCGCCCTTACAAAAGTTGCGCTATTTACATCAACCTCGCTCCTTCAATATTAAATTTCATCTGTTTTAATGTGCATTTCTTGCCAGCAATAACCCCGCCCCCCTCCCCCGCCACCCTGCAACGCCAGAAAGCACTTATGAGTGAGTTGCGTATACCAACTTTAAGACTATGGTAGACACTGCTTGCTATCTCTCTCTCTCTCTCTCTCTCTCTCTCTCTCTCTCTCTCTCTCTCTCTCTCTCCACTTAAAGCACCCAGAGCGAAACCTTCACACATTTTTTTACCAAAAAGAAAAACGAACAGCCTTGGCCCCATAACCAAAACCAAACCGATCGATCAATCAACGTCGTTTTTTCACGAGTCCTCCCTCACACTCCCAGTTCGTTCTTTCTGCTAAGCGACGTCTCCCAGGACTGCCAACAGCGTTACATAAGACGAAGGCGCAACGCTGCAGATGTAAACAAATGAGCGAAATCGTCACCTTCTTCTTCTTCTTTATATAGACGCTTAATTATGCTACGAAGCGGTGATAATTTATGACGTACTGAACAAGATCTATAGACCTTGGTACTAAACGTGTTCATCAATACTCTACTATCCCCCAACACACAAATCTATCGATTGTTGCTAAGCGTCGGCGTCAATGACCTTCGATTTCAGGATGCCAGAAAACTTCCAATCATTTCATTCATTCATTCATTCATGTTGCTAAGTGATAATAAAATAGTTGAAAATAACAACAAGGTTCCTCTCGTCAGTGATTTCCATATTCGCTTTGTTGCGTCGACGAAGGTGATTCTACGTAAGAGTTGAGCTACGACTTTAGCTAGATAACCTTTTGTAATTCCTTTTGGGAAAACTTTAGTAAGTTGCTGTTACAAATGTCATCTAATGTGTCCATATCACAGCTACACAAACACCTGGTTTAGGTAGTTGTGAATCAAATGGAACAATTGGTTAAATGCCTCGCTTATTTTTTTTCCTCCTCTTATCCAGTATCCCTACATGGAGTTGGTAATCCTGGCAACTTCCCACCCCTAAATATCCTAAACCTACTAAAGCCTTATATACTGGTATAAGAAATTCCCACTGTGGTTCCTGAGAGACATATAAAGGGTTTGTTATAATTTAACCAAAAGCTCTAATTGAAATGAATGTTAACATTCCTAAAATAACATAAGAATAATCACAATACTCCAGTAAAACTGTTAATTTCCAAGGATCCATACAATTTTACCATAAATGTAAAACTTCTTAATTATAAAAATGGTCACTGATCATATTATTTATATTATATCTTATGACAGGTTTAAAAGTAATCAATACTTCCATTTTTTTATATATATAAATCAATGAGAATAGGCATAGGCTACATGGCAAGTTATCATAAGAACACAATCTGCTCAAAGCCAACATTTATTTACCGAGAAAATCAGCAAAGTTTTTATTGACAAAAATGGCTTTCATGGGTTTACCATTTAAAATTCTTTAACTTCTTCCAGATATCTTTAAATAATAATAATAATAATACTAATAATAATAATAATAATAATAATAATAATATTAATAATAATAATAATAATAATAATAATAATAATAATAATAATAATAATAATAATAATAATGAATTAAGGAGCCTCCGTAACGAGGCTATAATATTGACAATCAAAAGCCACAGTAGTATTAAAATATATTATTGTACAATGCTAAAAATTACAAGACTTTCGGATACTGCTCCATATCCCTCTTCAGTCCGAAAAGCTCTTGTATTTTTTAGCATTATACAATAATATATTTTAACACTACTGTGGCTTTTGATTGTCAATAATAATAATAATAATAATAATAATAATAATAATAATAATAATAATAATAATAATAATAATAATAGTAATAATGTCCTGAAGAACTATGGTAAGCTTCTAATAGATTCAATCCAATTTTCCAACATTTTGTTCATAATTTATCATAAAAATATATATGAATTTCACAAAATGGTATTGTTGTAAAGCTAAAAAGCTGTGCATCATTCACAATTTATGCTTATCCACACATTAGACCACAAACAAAATTACATTTAATTTAGTGACTAACAACCGTATTGCACGGCTTTGATGTACCTTAGACCATCACTAGGAAACTAAGGTATAGCCTAAAAGGTTAATTTTCTGAAGACTCCATCCACCTCCCACATTATAGTTTATATTTTTCTTGGGAAAAACACATCAAAACAAAAAATTTCTTCTCAATACATAACCTGTGCAAATGATTAATAATAGAGAAAAAATTAATCAAATTACGACTTATAGGTAAGACACCCCTATCATTTCCTGGTAGTTTTTCATGCAGAATTGGATGGCTGGAGTCTTCTGAAAAATTACCTCATAAAAATAAAATTACCTTTTACAAAATATCATGATGACTATGAAGGCCATTATGGAAAAATGTGGGAGAAGGTTTGACACAGGTCTATAAAAAGTAGCTTAGTAATCACAAGTGTAGCTTACCAAAGGAATGGGAATTTATAGGTAGCAATAGGTAGGTAACTACAATGTTTCCCTACAACCCTGTTACAGTCTGTATAGTAAAACTTGTTACAGTATGTACTATAAAGCCTATTAGCTAGTCTATACCTATAAAACCTGGTACAGTCCTGTAAAACCTGTTAACCCTGATCTATATAAACCTGTTAGGTTTCATCTACTGAAATAATAATAATAATAATAATAATAATAATAATAATAATAATAATAATAATAATAATAATAATAATAATAATAATAGGTACCTAGGTCCTGTGGCCTATGCCCTATACTAGTAGGTAGTAGGTAGGCTGTTAGTCTAGATACCTAGCTAGCCTATATATAGTAAAACCTTTTAGTCTTTCTAAAACCTCTCTATAAAGAAGCCTTTACAGTCTATAAAAAAATCTTTCACAGTCTATTTAGATACTATATACTATAAACCGTTTTACAGTTCATGTAAATCCTTACCTTTATCTGAAGACATAGGTTAAGAGGCGGCTCATTCTTAAAACCAGTCTACCTATTTGGAATTTGTAAGCTGACTTTAACCTTACTTACACCTTAAGTTTATATAAAAAATAATTAAATCACTACAAAACAAGGCCATCATTCGCCGAATGAGGGACAAGCGACGTAAACACAACAAGCAACACCGATATGTCAACAATGATGTTACGGTTCATGAATTAAAAAACTGTAATAAAACAAATTTCCCAGTTAAATAGGGAATTTTGTTGTAAATTATATTTTAACTAGTTTCAAGCCAGATTACTAGTATCTTTACATGTTATTTTGTTTTAAAAAAAGACATCTACACGTATAACTTTCATTTCATTCAAGTGTGAATTTTGGTTAATGTCGTAGGCAGGTGAATGAATGAAGGGATATTATTTACGATTCGCGTTTGGACCCTTTCCCCAATATTATCGCTTATATTTTTAAAATGGCGTTTTTCAGGTAAATAGATATCTTTTAATAATCACATACTTTCATATGGTGAGTGTTTAAAGCTAATTTTAGCATTCTAAAAGTACAGATAAGGTGTTAATAATACATAACACTTTCGACTTGGCAAATCAATTTTAGTACTAGATTGGACTGTTTACTGTGAGTTTCTTTCATACATTTTGCAACTTCAATATTGTATTTATATATATTTTTTTACTTTGTTAAAACAGCGCTGTTAATGGGCCTTTATGAACAGGAGACCATAGACCTTAAAACAGGATGTATTGGGTAATATGATGACCGTATATAGGAAACAGAAAGACTTAAATTGGCGTGAAGCAGAAGCAACGATACCAGGTAGTAATTAACTCTATTATTGCTTATTTTTACAATGCTATTTTAATTACTATTACTAGACTCTTGACACTTAGCTAAGGAATTTTACCCTAAGGAGTAAAAACTGGAGCAGTCTATAGTTCAAGAAGCTGGAAAGCAAAATGACGCCAAAAAACCACAAAGCCAATCATTTTCTCTCGACGATGTAGATGTCTGTATTGGTAGGGAGGCAGGTGCGAATCAAGAGGTTCACACAGGACTTATTCCCTCAAACACATTACCAAAGTTTTTGGTATACTATATAGCCTATTCATGTCGTCCTCATTGGTATGTCGATAAATTTAAGAGCCTAAATGTGTACCGATTTACTCGTACAATACCTCATGGCGTATATTACTCAGGCATCACACCTGTCGCGAATAATAGTGGCCATATTATTAGCGACAAAATCTTCACGATTTACGCAGGGAAGAAGAAAGGGGAGACCTCTGGCTTGTTGGTCCTTCTAGAATGTAAATTAATGCCAAACGGAGTGGAAGGTCAAATGTACGTCAGCAGAGATTAAAATTGTTTTGATTTATGTTTAACAGGAAATAATTTTATGAAATTATCCAATGTATGTGATATGACGCGATAACCGAGGTGACTGAGTCAATTCATTTACGAATCATTAAAAATTAAGGACCTAGCAGCGTGGAACTTGTATCAGCTTTATTTGTAAATAATCTTACAATCCGTTGGGCAATGAACGTAACTATGTAGCAGTTGCTATATACTGTTTAACTTTGGATTCCAATCATTATTCCAGTGCAACTAGACTTAATTTTGGCATTTTCCCCATGATTTGAAAACTGACTTAGTGATAGTTCTTAACGTCAAGTGTACGAACGTACGTTGTTCAAAATTCCCTATTGTGTTTTTGAGAAAACTTTTGATGTTTCATTTCCACGTTTTTGAGATTTCATTCCCATGTTAAATTGAGTAGAGTCAAATCTCTTTGTAATGAAATCCTTGTAAAACGCCATCCTCGTTCAGACTTGGCCAACCTGTTTGCAAATTTTTCCTGTTAGAGGTTAGGTCGTCCGTACCATAGCATCCAGGATCAGACGAATAGTTTAAACGTCCTTGAACTTCGGGACAACATCTTTCAGTGTATTTGTTCGCCTTTAGTCTAGCGTCCTATAAAGAAAAACTTAATCTTTAGATACTTTTTTTTCTTGTTCTCGTATTGGAAAAGGCAATCTCGTTTTCTCTCGTCGCTCGTTTTCTTTAAATGAGATTCCGATGTCAACCGTCTCTTGAGCGTCTCCTCCCCTCCGAGTAATGTAAACGCACCATTACTAATTTCTGCCCTCTTATTACCCGATGCCGCCCTTTCATTATATCTCGCCGCCCCGTAATTACCGATAGCCGCCCTCTAACTAGGCATTGCCGCCCTGTAATTACTCTGTTGCCGCTCTATCATTACTTGCAAATTGAAAAGGCGTTGGTCTTTTTTTTCTTCTTCCTATTTTTCTCTCGTTC
>NC_061093.1:57489106-57523030 GCF_015104395.2 Macrobrachium nipponense | reverse complement strand
GTCGTGTTTCTTCTGGTGACGTCGATGTGTACCTCATAGTTTAGCCCACAGTGTAAGAAACTGTGTAAATCACAAATACACTCACAGTTAAAAGGTGTAAGAGTTTGTTTTCCCAACAACAAGAGCGAGACAAAGAAATGGTTCAGCTTGATGACGTCACTCCAGCGGAGATCACCTTCTACGACCCTGTTGTAGTCTCCAGGATGTATCTGACATACAATTATATATATACGTGTATATATATATATATATATATATATATATATATATAATATATATATATATATTTCCACAGATTTTAGTATTGATAATACCAGATCTTGACATTCAAAATACCAGATTAACGCCATGAAATATAGGCCAATTACTTAGCAGTGTCGCTGTTTTAAAAACAAACGAATATCCGGACAAAATAGAGATTAATTCTTTATAAGATGATAATTTCGGTTCACTCTGCCGGTCTTTTTCAATAAGATATGTGTTCGAGAAGGACTGCTTCCTGCATATAATAATAATAATAATAATAATAATAGAAATAATAATCATTATTATCATCAATGTGCATGAAAGAGTAAATCGCAGAGAGAATAGCAAATAAGAAAAAAGTTTGGATAAACAAAACAAAAACACAGATTTTTCACTGAAAGTAATAATGGAAACAGTGCTGTTATATCCAACTGATTTCCTAAAAAATTTTTTCCTAAAAAAAAAAAAAAGGATTTTTCTAAACAAAAATGACTTTTTCTTTTAATATCAACAACTGAATTATTTTTTCTTAAAAATGACTGGATATTTTTCAGTAAAAATAATTGATTTTTTTTATTTATTGGATTTTTTCTGTATAAAAATGAATCTGTCTCCCTATAACAAATTCTCCTTGATATTTTAAGTGTTTTACAGTTTCATCTATTCGTTAGTTAGGTTTTTTCTTTTCTGTTAACTGATCTATTCTTTCTTTTGTTAGTTTTTTTTTCTTTTCTGTTAACTGATCTATTCTTTCTTTTGTTAGGTTTTTCTGCTTTTTTTCTGTTAACTGATCTATTCTTTCTTTTGTTAGGTTTTTTCTTCTTTTCTGTTAACTGATCTATTCTTTCTTTTGTTAGTTTTTTCTTTTCTGTTAACTGATCTATTCTTTCTATGTTTCCCGTTACCTTTTGTCTCTTCTTTCAAATAGACACCGTATTCTTTGGAAACTTGAATTTCAAATCGATGGCTCCTGTGGTGGGTTTGTTACTGAAGAGTAGGTTTGTTTGTCTGTATGGTGTTTTTACGTTACATGGAACCAGTGGTTATTCAGCAACGGGACCAACCAACGGCTTTACGTGACTTCCTAACCACGTCGAGAGTGAACTTCTATCACCAGAAATACACATCTCTAACGCCTCAGTGGGAATGCCCGAGAATCGAAACTCATCAAAAATAGGGCTTATCTTCTAATCTTTTTTTTAATAATAATGTCTTTAACTACGAGCATAAAATCCACTTTGATATTATGACTGTTCTACAAGTACTACATCTTCGGAAGGTTGACATTGGCCCGGGCGAACCGGCCTTGAGCGAACTAAGGAGAAAGAAACTCTTGTATACATACACCTTTCAAGTGTGAGTGGTATTTGTAACTTGACACAGTTTACCTCATACTGCTAAACCGTGAGATGCACAAGTCGACGTCACTGGAAGAAGAAAGAAACACCAGAAATGCTGGCAACCACCTCCGTAGGGATTCTGATACTGAGGCCGCCACTGGGAACGTCTAGGCCCGAAGACGATCGGAGGGCTGTAGTAACTATCGTCGTCTGAGAATAAGATTCCCTGTGGGAATATGATTACAACATTAAGTGAGAAAGTTAATGAAGACGAACAGCAAGAGAACCATCGCCATTTCAAAATGGCGCGTAAGAGCACTGGGGCAATATCTGAAAACCAGTGAAGACGAGTGGCTAAAAGAGTGCATGGGAAGAAGGACTAATAAAAGTAGACGAAGACCCAGAAATATACAGAGACAGGAGAAAGACAGACAGAACAGAGGACTGCACAACAAACCAATGCACGGACAATACATGAGACAGACTAAAGAACTAGCCAGCGATGACAATTGGCAATGGCTACAGAGGGGAGAGCTAAAGAAGGAAACTGAAGGAATGATAACAGCGGCACAAGATCAGGCCCTAAGAACCAAATATGTTCAAAGAACGATAGACGGAAATAACATCTCTCCCCATATGTAGGAAGTGCAATACAAAAAATGAAACCATAAACCACATAGCAAGTGAATGCCCGGCACTTGCACAGAACCAGTACAAAAAGAGGCATGATTCAGTGGCAAAAGCCCTCCACTGGAGCCTGTGCAAGAAACATCAGCTACCTTGCAGTAATAAGTGGTACGAGCACCAACCTGAAGGAGTGATAGAAAACGATCAGGCAAAGATCCTCTGGGGACTATGGTATCAGAACAGATAGGGTGATACGTGCAAACAGACCAGACTTGACATCGATTGACAAAGTCAAGAAGAAAGTATCACTCATTGATGTCGCAATACCATGGGACACCAGAGTTGAAGAGAAAGAGAGGGAAAAAATGGATAAGTATCAAGATCTGAAAATAGAAATAGAAGGATATGGGATATTGCCAATGGAAAATCGTACCCATAATCATAGGAGCACTAGGCACGATCCCAAGATCCCTGAAAAGGAACCTAGAAAAACTAAAGGCTGACGTAGCTCCAGGACTCATGCAGAAAAGTGTGATCCTAGAAACGGCACACATAGTAAGAAAAGTGATGGACTCCTAAGGAGGCAGGATGCAACCCGGAGCCCCACACTATAAATACCACCCAGTCGAATTGGAGGACTGTGATAGAGCAAAAAAAAAAAAAAAAAAAAAAAAAAAAAATACTTTGGTAAGAGCATCAAGAAATAGATACCCTAGTCCAGACTTAAGGATTGTATCTGGGGACATCAGGATGGAGTTTGGAATAGAAAAAATGTGTCTTAGTCAACATACAAAAGGCAAAGTAATAAGGACTGAAGGGATAAGCTACCAGAGGGGAGCAACATCAAACAAACCAATAGATGAGACGGGATACAAATACCTGGGAATAATGGAAGGAGGGGATATAAAACACCAAGAGATGAAGGACACGATCAGGAACAAAGAATATATGCAGAGACTCAAGGCGATACTCAAGTCAAAACTCAATGGAGGAAATATGATAAAAGCCGTAAACTAAACAAATTGGGCAGTGCCAGTAATCAGATACAGCGCAGGAATAGTCGAATGGACGAAGGCAGAACTCCGCAGCATAGATCAGAAAACCAGGAAACATATGACAATACACAAAGCACTACACCCAAGAGCAAATACGGACAGAAAACATAACACGAAAATAAGGAGGGAGAGGACTACTAAGTATAGAGGACTGCGTCAACATCGAAAACAGAGCACTGGGGTAATATCGAAAACCAGTGAAGACGAGTGGCTAAAGAGTGTATGGGAAGAAGGACTAATAAAAGTAGACGAAGACCAGAAATATACAGAGACAGGAGAAAGACAGACAGAAACAGAGGACTGGCACAACAAACCAATGCACGGAAAATACATGAGACAGACTACAGAACTAGCCAGCGATGACAATTGGCAATGGCTACAGAGGGGAGAGCTAAAGAAGGAAACTGAAGGAATGATAAACAGCGGCACAAGATCAGGCCCTAAGAACCAGATATGTTCAAAGAACGATAGATGGAATAATCATCTCTCCATATGTAGGAAGTGCAATACTTAAAATGAAACCATAAACCACATAGCAAGCGAATGTTCGGCACTTGCACAGAACCAGTACAAAAAGAGGCACGATTCAGTGGCAAAAGCTCTCCACTGGAGCCTGGTGCAAGAAACATCAGATACCTTGCAGTAATAAGTGGTACGAACCACCAGCCTGAAGGAGTGAATAGAAAACGATCAGGCAAAGACCTCTGGGACTATGGTATCCAGAAAACAGATAGGGTGATACGTGCAAACAGACCAGACTTGACATCGATTGACAAAGTCCAAGAAGAAAGTATCACTCATTGATGTCGCAATACCATGGGACACAGAGTTGAAGAGAAAGATAGGGAAAAAATGATAAGTATCAAGATCTGAAAATAGAATAAGAAGGATATGGGATATGCCAATGGAAATCGCACCCATAATCATAGGAGCACTAGGCACGATCCCAAGATCCCTGAAAAGGAACCTAGAAAAACTAAAGGCTGACGTAGCTCCAGGACTCATGCAGAAAAAGTGTGATCCTAGAAACGGCACACATAGTAAGAAAAGTGATGGACTCCTAAGGAGGCAGGATGCAACCCGGAGCCCCACTATAAAATACCACCCAATCGAATTGGAGGACTGTGATAGAGCAAAAAAAAAAAAAAAAAAAAAAAAAAAAAAATAATGGTAAGAGCATCAAGGAAATAGATACCCTAGTCCAGACTTAAGGATTGTATCTGGGGACATCAGGATGGAGTTTGGAATAGAAAAATGTGTCTTAGTCAACCATACCAAAAGGGCAAAGTAATAAGGATGAAGGGATAAAGCTACCAGAGGGGAGCAACATCAAACACATAGATGAGACGGGATACAAATACCTGGGAATAATGGAAGGAGGGGATATAAAACACCAAGAGATGAAGGACACGATCAGGAAAGAATATATGCAGAGACTCAAGGCGATACTCAAGTCAAAACTCAATGGAGGAAATATGATAAAAGCCATAAACACATGGGCAGTGCCAGTAATCAGATACAGCGCAGGAATAGTCGAATGGACGAAGGCAGAACTCCGCAGCATAGATCAGAAAACCAGGAAACATATGACAATACACAAAGCACTACACCCAAGAGCAAATACGGACAGAAGAAAACATAACACGAAAATAAGGAGGGAGAGATACTAAGTATAGAGGACTGCGTCAACATCGAAAACAGAGCACTGGGGTATTATCTGAAAACCAGTGAAGACGAGTGGCTAAAGAGTGCATGGGAAGAAGGACTAATAAAAGTAGACGAAGACCCAGAAATATACAGAGACAGGAGAAAGACAGACAGAACAGAGGACTGGCACAACAAACCAATGCACGGAAAATACATGAGACAGACTACAGAACTAGCCAGCGATGACAATTGGCAATGGCTACAGAGGGGAGAGCTAAAGAAGGAAACTGAAGGAATGATAACAGCGGCACAAGATCAGGCCCTAAGAACCGATATGTTCAAAGAACGATTAGATGGAAATAAACATCTCTTCCCATATGTAGGAAGTGCAATACGAAAAAAATGAAACCATAAAACCACATAGCAAGCGAATGTTCGGCACTTGCACAGAACCAGTACAAAAAGAGGGCACGATTCAGTGGCAAAAGCCCTCCACTGGAGCCTGTGCAAGAAACATCAGCTACCTTGCGTAATAAGTGGTACGAACACCAACCTGAAGGAGTGATAGAAAACGATCAGGCAAAGATCCTTGGGATTATGGTATCAGAACAGATAGGGTGATACGTGCAAATAGACCAGACGTGACGTTGATTGACAAAACCAAGAAGAAAGTATCACTCATTGATGTCGCAATACCATGGGACGCCAGAGTTGAAGAGAAAGAGAGGGAAAAAATGGATAAGTATCAAGATCTGAAAATAAAAATAAGAAGGATATGGGATATACCAGTGAGAACTTGTACCCATAATCATAAGAAACACTAGGCACGATCCCAAGATCCCTGAAGAGGAATCTAGAAAAAACTAAAGGCTGAAGTAGCTCCAGGACTCATGCAGAAGAGTGTGATCCTAGAAACGCCGCACATAGTAAGTAAAAAAGTAATGGACTCCTAAGGAGGTATGATGCAACCCGGAACCCCACACCATAAATACCACCCAGCCGAATTGGAGGACTGCGATAGACAAAAAGAAGAAAAATAATAATAATAATAATAACTGAGAGCAGAAAATCTACTTACCAGACTGTTTTACAAGTATACAAGCAGACTGGTTACAAGTAGACATCAGACTATCTTACAACTACGCAATCAATACGAAGAAGAAGAAGAAAAAAAATATACGCCAAAAACTACTTACTGTACTCTGTCTAAAAGCGTTGCTTCCTCCTATGATGGTAAGGTCGGCAGCTCTCACGAAAACTGGTGCCGCCAATCAGCCTTAAGCAGATCACAACTTGAAAAGTTGATGAAGAAGCTTCATCGTTGAAAGTAACCGTTGGGGAGGGAAACCTGCCTTCTTCTTGAGTGACCTCACTTGGTCGAGGAATGCTTACTGATGCTTTACTTGAGGTCGCCCATCCACTCTTGGCTGCTTATAAGCATCGTGAACCCCGTGACGTCACAACCAGGAATTTTTTGTCTCGCCGTATGGTCGGTATTTGAATAAGAGACTACAGTGGGAGAGGCAATGAAAAGACTTGGCTCGGTTGAAATAAATATTATTTAAAAGTGTCATTACATCATGCTGAAGTACATATCATTGCTCCCAATTAAATGGGGGAAAATATCACAGAAACCATTTGGAATAAAAGGTGGATAACAGTCATTCATCAATATACACAAAGATATCTCGTTTTAAATTTAATTGTAGTGATTCTCAGTCAACCAGGCGTCAGAGAGTTTCAGTAATTCATCGAAATACACTATTCTGAAGGACTGCAATTCATCACAAGATGAATAACAGAGTAATTCGATGTTTTATTCATGAAGATTTTTCACCTGAAAGTTCGTTGTGGTGATTCTACGTCAAAACCAGACGTCAGAGAGGCTCAACTTATCCTCGGCAGCGGAACTGCCAAGGTCTGCAATTCGGTCTAGGCCTAGGCCTTGGTTTAGGCCTAACACCGAAAACTATGGGAGGAGGTGGATTGTTGCCGCCGTTTACCGGTAATAAGGGCTCCTGGAATAAAAGAAATACAGAAGATATAGGCCTATTGATAATAATAAAATTATAATGAATTAAAAGGGTATTTATATAAATTCGCAAAAACGAAGCTTTGACAACAGGCTAAAACGGTTTGAGCAAAAAATGAAAAAAAAGGGGATAGTATCTCAGAATGGGTCAAGAGAGAATGGGAGATTATATATACATCGCTAAGAAAAAACGGTGGATGATGGGAAATGCTGAGATGAACGAGTACTGGAGAACTTGAAAAAAGTGTCCAAAGTGCGCCAGAATTTTATAGGGAAATTATATTGAAATGTAATGATGATGAGAGCGTATATATAAGGTAGCTTTTCATGCTTGTTTATCAGTAAACTTCACTTTTTTTTAAAAACAAAAATAATAATAATAAATAATATAAATAATAATAATCATAATAATAACTAGATAGTGTTTTTTAGAAAATCTTTAATGACTTTGATGACTATGATCATATACACCGATCTTGACCTTGCAAGTGATCATGACCTCTATAGCCGCTCTACTAGCCTGTTTAAGTAGCACGGAAAAAGCTGCTATTCGAAAATAAGAGAAGAATCTCTACAAGCGTACACTGCTGAAAGTAGCCATTACTTTTTAATAAAGTACGCTTGAGAGAGGGTCTGCTTCCTAAGTACTACAATAATAATAATAATAATAATAATAATAATAATAATAATAATAATAATAATAATAATAATAATAATAATAAAAATAATAATAATAATAATGGTAAGAGCATCAAGGAAATAGATACCCTAATCCGACTGTAAGGATTGTATCTGGGGACATCAGGATGGAGTTTGGAATAGGAAAATGTGCCCTTAGTCAACATACAAAAGGGCAAAGTAACAAGGACTGAAGGGATAAAGCTACCAGAGGGGAGCAACATCAAACACATAGATGAGACGGGATACAAATACCTGGGAATAATGGAAGAAGGGGATGTAAAAACACCCCAAGAGATGAAGGACACGATCAGGAAAGAATATATGCAGAGACTTAAGGCGATACTCAAGTCAAAACTCAACGCCGGAAATATGATAAAAGCCATAAACACAATGGGCAGTGCCAGTAATCAGATACAGCGCAGGAATAGTGGAATGGACGAAGGCAGAACTCCGCAGGATAGATCAGAAAACCAGGAAACATATGACAATACACAAAGCACTACACCCAAGAGCAAATACGGACAGACTACACATAACACGAAAGGAAGGAGGGAGAGGACTACTAAGTATACAGGACTTCGTCAACATCGAGCACGTGGGGCAATATCTGAAAACCAGTGAAGACGAGTGGCTCAAGAGTGCATGGGAAGAAGGACTGATAAAAGTAGACGAAGACCCAGAAATATACAGAGAAAGGAGAATGACAACAGAACAGAGGACAATACATGAGACAGACTAAGCACTAGCCAGCGATGACACATGGCATGGCTACAGAGGGAGAGATCAAGAAGGAAACTGAAGGAATGATAACAGCGGCACAAGATCAGGCCCTAAGAACCAGATTTGTTCAAAGAAAGAACGATAGATGGAAATAACATCTCTCCCATATGTAGGAAGTGCAATACGAAAAATGAAACCATAAACCACATAGCAAGCGAATGTCCGGCACTTGCACCAGAACCAGTACAAAAAGAGGCATGATTCAGTGCAAAAGCCATCCACTGGAGCCTGTGCAAGAAACATCAGCTACCTTGCAGTAATAAGTGGTACTAGCACCGCCTGAAGGAGTGATAGAAAACGATCAGGCAAAGATCTTCTGGGACTATGGTATCAGAACAGATAGGGTGATACGTGCAAATAGACCAGACGTGACGTTGATTGACAAAACCAAGAAGAAAGTATCACTCATTGATGTCGCAATACCATGGGACACCAGAGTTGAAGAGAAAGAGAGGGGAAAAAAATGGATAAGTATCAAGACCTGAAAAATAGAAATAAGAAGGATATGGGATATGCCAGTGAGGAAATTTTACCCATAATCATAGGAACACTAGGCAACGATCCCATCCCTGAAAAGGAATCTAGAAAAACTCCTAAGGAGACAGGATGCAACCCCGGAACCTCACACCATAAATACCACCCAGTCAAATTGGATGACTGCGATAGACAAAAAGAAGAAAAATAATAATAAAATAATAACTGAGAGCAGAAAATCTACTTACCAGACTGTCTTACAAGTATACAAGCAGACTGGTTACAAGTAGACATCAGACTGTCTTAAAACTACGCAATCAAAACGAAGAACGAAGAAAAAGAAAAAAAAAAATACTCGCAAATCTACTTACTGTACTCGGTCTAAAAGCGTTGCTTCCTCCTATGATGGTAGGGTCGGCAGCTCTCACGAAACCGTTGGGGGGAGGGAAACCTGCCTTCTTCTTGAATGACCTCACTGGTCGGAGATGCTTACTGAAGTCGCAATACGGGAATTTTTTTTCCACGATCTGAGTTTGCCGAGTGGTTGGTATTTAAATAAGAGACTAAAGTGGAGAGGAATGAAAAGACTTTTATATCGGTGAAATGAATATTATTTAAAAGTGTCATCACATCATGCTGTAGTACATATCACTGCTCCCAATTAAATGGGGGAAAATATCACAGGAAACCATTTGGAATAAAAGATGGATAACAGTCACTCGTCATTATACACAAGATATCTCATTTAAATTTAATGTAGTGATTCTCAAACCAGGCGTCAGAGAGTCTCAGTATTTCATCGAAAAGACACTATTCTGAAGGACTGCAATTCATCACAAGATGAATAACAGAGAATTCGATGTTATTCATGAAGATTTTCAACTGAAAGTTCCGTTGTGGTGATTCTAATCGTCAAAACAACGGCGTCAGAGAGGCTCAACTTATCCTCTGGCAGCGAACTGCCAAGGTCTGCAATTCGGTCTAGGCCTAGGCCTTGGTTTAGGCCTAGCACCGAAAACTATGGGAGGAGGTGGATTGTTGCCGCCGTTACCGGTAATAAGGGCTCCCTGGGAATAAAGAAATACAGAAGATATAGGCCTTATTGATAATAATAAAATTATAATGAATTAAAAGGGTATTTAATATTAAATTCGCAAAAACGAAGCTTTGACAACAAGGCTAAAACGGTTTTTGGAGCAAAAATGCAAAAAGGGGATAGTATCTCAGAAATGGTCAAGAGAGAATGGGAGATTATATATACATCGCTAAGAAAAACGGTGGATGATTGGGAAATGCTGAGATGAACGAGTACTGGAGAACTTGAAAAAAAGTGTCCAAAGTGCGCCAGAATTTTATAGGGAAATTATATTGAAATGTAATGATGATGAGAGTGTAAGGACAACGCTTATTCATAATTTTTTCTGTATATAATTCATCATTCGCGTTGTTCTTACTTCCCCCCGAGAGAGCATTCAGCGGGCTTTCCGCTAGTGTATAAGCTTGTATACCACATATTGTGTACTTTTATATTTTGTATTTTATGTCTCTCAAGAAACACAAATCGGGTCTCGCCGACCCACTTTTACTCTCTCGCGGGTCTGGTGACACATTTCCGTCCGCATGTTGTATATTTATATTTCCCTTGACTGTAATAAAAATCAGTACACTTCTACCTGCCTCTTTGTCCACCTCTCACAACTGGTGACCTCCCGGTTTGGACGGGACCCAAGCGGTTTTGCTCAGCCATTAAGGGACTTACTACCGCCGCTCACCTTCAGAGATCTTTAACGGACTCATACGGCGCCTCCAGTATAGATCTCTGGAAGCTCCTACCGTGGAAATAACCAACGCCTCTACGGACTAAATACGGCATAACCTGCCCAAGGTGTGTTCAGGCGTTTTCCTCAAACGGTTTGGCCCGCCATTCACGACTCTGTCGACCGTTTTTGTGAGAGAGGACAATGGGGCGCAGACAGTACCACGCGGGAAACCCAGGCCTCCCCCCGCCCCAGCGACGGATCTGACACAGCGGCCGCTCGAGCTGTCAAAATTGCGCCCCCACCCCCCTTCACAACGGCTGACCCGTCTGCCTGGTTCTTCCGAGCCGAAGGGCAATTCCGGATCGCGGGGCTCACGAACAAAGTGCTGCAGGCTGACCTCGTCGCATCGGCCCTCCCGACAGAGGTGTTCGACCCGAATATATAACTGGCTGACCGGTCGAGCACGAACCGGACTTGTCACGCTCGACGAGATAAAAGAAAGGCTCGTGACAGCCTATTCCGTGCCCATCGCTGAAAGGTGCCCGCCCGCGGCCTCGACCTAGGTCGACGAACCCAAGCGCGGCGTCGACACCCAAGATGCCTGGGCACACGTGATGGGCCTCGTCCGTCTGCCCGAAATAGGCCCCGACGGAAAAAAAGATAGACATCAGCCTGAGCCGCGAAATATTCCTGCGGCAACTCGAGCCGGACGTCCGAAAACAGCTGACCGACGCGTACACCCTAGAGGACGACGAACTACTAGAGAAGGCAAAGAAACTGACGTTGTCGAACAATGCCGCGAAGCTCGCCGCCCCCCGATCCTCCGTGTGCCTGGCCGCAGAGAAGGAAGAAGACGACGACGACCCAACGCAAGAGATCGGCGCCGTATCCCAAGGGAAGTCCTCCCACACGCAGCGAGGTGGTGAAAACTCCTGGTGCCGCTTCCACCGGAGGTTCGGGAGATCCAAGAGGTGCGAAAGCCCTTGCACCTTCCCAGCAGTCAAAAACACGGCGACGGCAAAACAAAACCAAGGCCGCCCGTGGCAACGGCCGCGTCGGTAAGGCCACACACCGAGGGTTTCTACTGTCCGCGACGCGATCTCCGGCCGGAGGATGTTGGTGGACACGGGGGCAATGCACTCGATATTCCCGCCGTCAGGAAAAGACCGTAGCCGCGAGCCCGACAAAACAACCTCCCTCGTCGCCGCAAACGGGACCCCCATCCCACCGTTCCTACGGCACGAAGCCCCCTCGAGATATCCATCTTGGGGCGAAAACTACGTCTGGGAATTCACAAATCGCGGACGTCAGGATCCCGCTACTGGGGCAGATTTCCTGGCGCAGAACGGCCTCCTGGTGGACGTGGGCCGCAAAGCCTCCTCGACACGGGGACATGCCTTTCCCTTCCCACTGGCAGCAAGGCCCGGGCGCCCCTCACAATTTGTACCATCGCCCCCCCACAAATACGGCAACCTCCTGCAGGAGTTCCCCGAAGTCTTCAAGCCGGAACTTCGTCGAGGCGGCAGGGACGCCGCCCAAGCACGGGATATTCCACCAACATAACCACCACAGGCCCCCCGACACACGCGAAGTTCCGACAACTCCCTCCAGGCCGCCTCCAGGAGGCGAAGCATCGTTCTCGGAGATGGAACGAATGGGCATCTGCAAGAAGCGTCAAGCCCTTGGGCTCGCCCCTGCACATGGTACAGAAACCTGACGGCACCTGGAGGCCCTGCGGAGACTACAGGAGACTCACCTCGCTACAATCCCCGACCAATACCCCTTACCAAACATGCAGGATTTGACAGGGGGGGGGCCCTCCATGGGGCGAAGGTCTTCACAAAAATGGGACCTCTTAAATCCTATTTCCAGTTCCAGTGCACCCGAGGATGTCCCCAAGATGCCATCATCACGCCTTTTGGCTCCTTCGTCTTCCATTAACTCACCTTCGGCCTGAGGAATGCAGGGGCCACCTTCCAGCGCCTGATGGACAGCATCCTGGGGGACCTGCCCTTCTGCGTCTGCTACGTCGACGATATCTTAATTTTTTCCAGGTCCTTGGAGGAGCACCTACATCACGTCCGACCGGTCCCTGAAGCGCCTGCAGGAAAACGCTGGTCGTTTATTTCGTAAAACCGTTTCGACAATAAAAAAAGCATGCCTTCGGCGCCGAGAAGGTGGACTTCCTCGGACACGAGATCTCGCGACGGGCGTGCGCCCCATGGCCTCGAAGGTAGGCGTGGTGCAGAAGTTCCCCAACACCAAACCACGGTCAAGTCCCTGCAGGATTCATCGGAATGGTCAACTACTACCGCCGATTCATCCCCGCCGCCGCCCGCACAATGTCTCCTCTAACACAGGTCCTGAAGGGGAAACCAAAGGCCCTAACGTGGGAGGCCGAACAAGAGAAGGCTTTCAACAAGACGAAGAGGGCCCTCGCCAGAGCGGCGACATTATGCCATCAAAGACCCTGCTGCACCTTTACGCCTCACCACCGACGCCAGCAACGTCGCCTGCGGGGCTGTCCTCGAGCAGATGGTCCAGGGCGAGCCCCAGCCACTCGCCTTCTACAGCAAAAAAACTGTCAGCCCGCCGAGACGAGGTACAGCACGTTCGACCGCGAACTCCTGGCATTGTACCAAGCAGTGCGCCCATTTCCGCTACCTCCTCGAGGGGCTCCCCTCCCCTTCCACGATCAGGACGGACCACCTCCCTTGGTACACGCCTTCACCAAGGACGGGCGACGCTTGGTCAGCGAGACAACAGAGGCACCTAGCAGCCATCGCAGAGTTCGGTTGCACCATCCAGTACGTGCCTGGCGAGAAGAACCCCGTGGCAGACGCCCTATC
Organism: Macrobrachium nipponense; assembly: GCF_015104395.2. Lineage (NCBI taxonomy): Eukaryota > Metazoa > Arthropoda > Malacostraca > Decapoda > Palaemonidae > Macrobrachium > Macrobrachium nipponense. The sequence goes on along the minus strand of NC_061093.1, from coordinate 57,509,539 downwards.
GAGGATAGAAATCAACGCCGTGCGTCTCGGGGTGGTCGGACTATGAAGGAACCTCGGCCCGGGAACCAAGGCCGCCGACACCCGGAGGACCGCCCCGCCATACCGCACCGCCTATCAACCGCCCGCAAGGTGGGGAAGAAACGTGCCCTTAGGACACCCGCAGGCATCATGACGCTCCCTCTGACGACATCAGCACGGGCCGCCCGCGCCCGCTGATCCCAGCCTCCCGAAGGAAAGCCGTGTTCGACGTCATACACGGACTCTCGCACCCCTCGGGCCGGACGACGATGCGCCTCCTGACGGAGAAGTTCGTCTGGCATGGAATTCGGAAGGACTCCCTCGAGTGGCCAGGACCTGCGTGCCTTGCCAAACTAGCAAAATCAGTCGGCACACGGAATCAGGCGTGGGGGAATTTCCGCAGCCGAAACGAAGATTCGGCCCACATCCACATAGACGTCGTTGGCCCCTGCCCCCGTCGGAAGCGCCAGGTACCTCCTGACGGTAATCGATCGCTCCACCAGATTGGCCCGAGGCAAACGCCGATGTCGGAGGCGACCACGAAGCATGTGCCGAAGCACTCCTCGCCAGCTGGGTCAGTCGATTCGGAGTGCCAGACGAAATCACGACAGACCGCGGACCAGTTTTCCTGTCGGAGTTGTGGACTGCCCTGGCCCGCCTAATGGGAACGTCGCTACATGCCACCACCCGCCTACAACCCCGCAGCTAACGGCATGGTGGAGAGTCCCACCGTTCGATCAAGGCTTCCCTGATGGCGCGCTGCACCCCGACGAAAATGGAAAAGCCAACTACCGTGGGTCCTCCTCGGTCTCAGGACTGCCCCGCCCCGAGCGAACGGCGAGGCATCACCCGCGGAGAAGGTATACGGGGAGCCATTAACAGTCCCTGGCGAGTTCTTCCCGACCAATGCCGACGACGCTGACGTCTCCATCGCCAGGCTTCGGGAATCCGCCGGGAAGTTCACGCCCTGCGTCAAAACTTTCTCCGACAGAACCAAACGTTTCCTCCCGAAGGCCCTATCATCGTGCAAGCACGTCTTCGTCAGGGACGACGCCCCGCCGCCTGCCTCTAACGAGACCCTACCGCGGTCCCTTCCGCGTCCTACGACGCACTGACAAGGCATATCTCTTATCCATCAACGGTCGCGAGGACTGGGTGGGTCAAATCGATCGTCTGAAACCAGCCTTCATCATGGACGATGACCTCGCAGACGCGGATTCCACAGGGCGCCTCAATCTTCCTCGGAAAAAAGCGACTCCTTCGATCGCCAAACCTCCTAGCCGTAGCCGCGGCCGCCCTCGGAAGACGGTCGAACCCCCCGAGGATCACCTCAGGGAGGCATCCCGTCCTGGAAAACCCCCGAGGATTCTACCACAGCAACTGATATCACGCACACCGAGGGCGCCTCCGCCGTCCAGCTCGCTTCCGCGAGTGACTACCCGAGTACAAAGAAGTCAGCCAACAATCATACCTAATTATTGTCTAGGGGGGGAGTATTTGTAAGGACAACGCTTATTCATAATTTTCTCTATATATAATTCATATCATTCGCGTTGTTCTTACTTCCCCCCCGAGAGAGCATTCAGCGGGCTTTCCGCCAGTGTATAAAGCTTGTATAACCAACATATTGTGTACTTTTATATTTGGTATTTTATGTCTCTCAAGAAACACAAATCGGGTCTCGCCGACCCACTTTTACTCTCTCGCGGGTCGGTGACCACATTTCCGTCCGCAAGCTGTATATATTTATTTCCCTTGACTGTAATAAAAATCAGTACACTTCTACCTGCCTCTTTGTCCACCTCTCACAAGAGCGTATATATAAGGTAGCTTTTCATGCTTGTTTATCAGTAAACTTCACTTTTTTAAAAATAATAATAATAATAATAATAATAATCATAATATAACTAGATAGTGTTTTAGAAAATCTTTAATGACTTTGATGACTATGATATCATATACACCGATCTTGACCTTGCAAGAGATCATGACCTCTATAGCCGCTCTACTAGCCTGTTTAACGTAGCACGGAAAAAGCTGCTATTCGAAAAATAAGAGAAGAATCTCTACAAACGTACACTGCTGAAGTAGCCATTACTTTTTAATAAAGTTACGCTTGAGAGAGGGTCTGCTTCCTAAGTACTACAATAATAATAATAATAATAATAATAAATAATAATAATAATAATAATAATAATAATAATAATAATAATAATAATAATAATAATAATGGTAAGAGCATCAAGAAATAGATACCCTAATCCAGACTGTAAGGATTGTATCTGGGGACATCAGGATGGAGTTTGGAATAGAAAAATGTGCCTTAGTCAACATACAAAAGGGCAAAGTAACAAGGACTGAAGGGATAAAGCTACCAGAGGGGAGCAACATCAAACACATAGATGAGACGGGATACAAATACCTGGGAATAATGGAAGAAGGGGATGTAAAACACCAAGAGATGAAGGACAACAATCAGGAAAGAATATTATGCAGAGACTTAAGGCGATACTCAAGTCAAAACAAACTCAACGCCGGAAATATGATAAAAGCCATAAACGCAATGGCCAGTGCCAGTAATCAGATACAGCGCAGGAATAGTGGAATGGACGAAGGCAGAACTCCGCAGGATAGATCAGAAAACCAAGAAACATATGACAATACACAAAGCACTACACCCAAGAGCAAATACGGACAGACTACACAACACGAAAGGAAGGAGGGAGAGGACTACTAAGTATACAGGACTTCGTCAACATCGAGCACTGGGGCAATATCTGAAAACCAGTGAAGACGAGTGGCTCAAGAGTGCATGGGAAGAAGGACTGATAAAAGTAGACGAAGGAAAAGGAGGAATGACAAACAGAACAGAGGGACAATACATGAGACAGACTAAAGAACTAGCCAGCGATGACACATGGCAATGGCTACAGAGGGAGAGATCAAGAAGGAAACTGAAGGAATGATAACAGCGGCACAAGATCAGGCCCTAAGAACCAGATTTGTTCAAAGAACGATAGATGGAAATAACATCTCTCCCATATGTTAGGAAGTGCAATACTTAAAATGAAACCATAAAAAAAACCACATAGCAAGCGAATGTCCGGCACTTGCACAGAACCAGTACAAAAAGAGGCATGATTCAGTGGCAAAAGCCATCCACTGGAGCCTGTGCAAGAAACATCAGCTACTTGCAGTAATAAGTGGTACGAGCACCAGCCTGAAGGAGTGATAGAAAACGATCAGGCAAAGATCTTCTGGGACTATGGTATCAGAACAGATAGGGTGATACGTGAAATAGACCAGACGTGACGTTGATTGACAAAACCAAGAAGAAAGTATCACTCATTGATGTCGCAATACCATGGGACAACAGAGTTGAAGAGAAAGAGAGGGGAAAAAAAATGGATAAGTATCAAGACCTGATAGAAAGAAGAAGGAGAGAGAGAGAAAATCCGTTAATGACTTTGACGACTATGATACCATAGTTTATCTGTAAAACTGTCATATATACACCGATCTTGACCCTGTATTTGATCATGACTATAGGCGCTCGACTAGTCTGTTTAAGTAGTACGGAAAAAAAAGCCAAAAAAAAAAGCTATTTCGAAAAATAAAGAGAAGAATCTCTACAAGCGTAACGCTGCTGAAGTAGCCATTACTTTTAATGAAGTACGCTTGAGAGAGGGTCTGCTTCTTAAGTACAACAACAACAACAACAACAACAACAATAATATAATAATAATAATAATAATAATAATAATAATAATATTAATAATAATAATATAGTATCACTCATTGATGTCGCAATACCATGGGAGACCAAAGTTGAAGAGAGAGAGAGGGAAAAAATGGATAAGTATCAAGACCTGAAAATAGAAATAAGGATACGGGATATGCCAGTGGAAATTGTACCCATAATTATAGGAACACTAGGGACAATCCCAAAATCCCAGAAAAGGAATCTAGAAAAACTAGAGGCTGAAGTAGCTCCAGGACTCATGCAGAAGAGTGTGATCCTAGAAACGCCGCACATAGTAAGAAAAGTGATGGACTCCTTAGGAGGCAGGATGCAACCCGGAACCCCACACTATAAATACCACCCACCGGTCGAATTGGAGGACTGTGATAGAGCAAAAGAAAAGAAAAAATAACAATAATAATAACCGAGAGCAGAAAATCTACTTTCCAGACTGTCTTACAAGTATACAATCAGACTGGTTACAAGTAGGCATCAGACTGTCTTACAACTACGCAATCAATACGAAGAAGAAGAGGAAGAAAAAAAAAACACGCAAAACTACTTACTGTACTTGGTCTATAAGCGTTGCGTCCTCCTATGATGGTAGGGTCGGCAGCTCTCACGAAACTGGTGCCGCCAATCAGCGTCAAGCAGATTAACAACTTGAAGAGTTGATGAAGCTTCATCGTTGAAGTAACTGTTGGGGAGGGAAACGTGCCTTCTTCTTGAGTGACCTCACTGGTCGGAGATGCTTACTGATGCTTACTGAGGTCGCCCATCCACTCTTGGCTGCTTATAAGCATCGTGAACCCCGTGACGTCACAATACAGGATTTTTTTTTTTATGCGATCTGAGTTGCCGAGATGGTCGGTATTTAATTTAATAGACGTAAAAGTGGAGAGGAATGAAAAGACTTATATCGGTGGAAATGAATATTATTTAAAAGTGTCAATCAACATCAATGCTGTAGTACATATCATTGCGCCCAATTCCAAATTGGGGAAAGGGGAAGAAATATCAACAGAAAACCATTTGGAATTAAAAGGTGGACAACAAGTCATTCGTCCAATATACACAAAGATATCTCATTTAAATTTAATTGTAGTGATTCTCAGTCAAACCAGGCGTCTGGGAGTCTCAGCATTCATCGAAAGACACTATTCTGCAATTCATCACAAGATGAATAACAGAGTAATTCGATGTTATTCATGAAGATTTTCAACTGAAAGTTCGTTGTGGTGGTTCTCGGTCAAAACCAGGTGCCAGAGAGGCTCAACTTATCCTCGGCAGCGGAACTGCCAAGGTCTGCAATTCGGTCTAGGCCTAGGCCTTGGTTTAGGCCTAGCACCGAAAACTATGGGAGGAGGTGGATTGTTGCCGCCGTTACCGGTAATAAGGGCTCCCTGGGAATAAAAGAAAAATAAAAGATATAGGCCTATTGAAAATAATAAAATTACAATGAATTAAAAGGGCATTTATTTAAATTCGCAAAAACGAAGCTTTGACAACAAGGCTAAAACGGTTTGGAGCAAGAGTGAAAGAAAAGGGGGATTAGTATCTCAGAAATGGTCAAGAGAAAATAACAAAAAGAAAGAGGGAAAAAAATATTTCGTTAACACATGCACGAAATAATTACAAAACCGTTGGTAGAATTATGTATTAGATTCTGAAGAGTAGCATTTTTGTTAAGATAGCCGCAACACCGGACTGTTGTAAAATGATATTGACGCATTTCTCGGGTTAAAGGGCATTTATTTAAATTCGCAAAAACGAAGCTTTGACAACAAGGCTAAAATGGTTACGAGCAAAAGACAAGGAAGCAAAAGAGAAGGAAAAGGGGGATTAGTATCTCAGAAATGGTCAAGAGGGAATGGGAGATTGTACATCGCTAAACAAACGACGAATGATTGGGAAATGCTGAGATGAACGAGTACTGGAGAACTTAAAAAAATAAAAAAAAGGTGTCCAAAATGCGCGAGAATTTTATAGGGAAAATACATTGAAATATGATGATGATGAGAGAGGATATAGAAGGTAGCTTTTCATGCTTGTTTATCAGTAAGCTTCACTTTTTTTTAGGAATAATAATAATGATATTACTAATCATAACTAAGAGCAGAAAGCCCACATACCAGACTGTCTTACAAGTATGCATTTAGACTGTCTTACAAATACACATTCATACTGTCTTACTAGTATACAATCATATTATCTTGCAAGTACACATCCAGATTGACCTACAAGTAAACATTTATACTGTCTTACAAGTGTACAATCAGACTGTCTTACAAGTATACAGTCAGATTATCTTAGAAGTAACATCCAGACTGTTTTACAAATGCACATCCAGGTTGTTTTACAAAAAAAATTGTACAAAAATCAGATTGTCTTACTAGTATACAAGCACAGTATCTAGAAAGGCACATCCAGACTGTTTTACAAATGTACATCCAGGTTGTCTTACAAGTGTACAATCAGATTGTCTTACTAGTATACAATCACAGTATCTTAGAAGGACACTTCCAGACTGTCTTACAAATGCACTTACAGATTGTCTTACAATTACACAATCAATACAAAAACACAAAATTACTTACTGTACTGGGTCTACCAGCGTTGTGTCCTCCTGCGAAGTGGAGTTGATTACAGCCAACTCTAAGAAAACTGGTGGCCATCAGCGTCAAGCAGAACCACAACTTCAGAAGTTGATGAGGGAACTTCATGGTTAAAAGTAACCTTTTGGGGGGAAACGTAATTTCTTCACTGGTTGAAGAGGCTTACTGGGCTCACCCTTTGACTCTCTACCGCTTAAAAGTATCGTGAACGCCGTGACGTCACATTACAGGGGTTTCCCCCCGATCTGAGTTGTCGTGTGGTCGACAGTGATGATATTACAAAAAGAAAAGAGGGTTGCTTATCAGTATCACGTAAAGGATAAATCCTTGAATATCTCGTGGTTTAAAATTAGCATTCAGATTTAAAAATACCTCAGAACTGGAAAGTAGGTTAGAATAGTTGAAATTTGACAGTCAAACAGGCTTCAACAGATTTTCGTAATTTACAGCTAGCGTAGAAAAAAAGCTAATTTTTAATGAGGAAACAGGTTTTAAAAGGTTGTGCTATCGAGGTTTCCCCCAAATCAAGTTCCAGATAACATGAAATATCTAGTAAAGTCAGTTACAGAAATCTCTTATCAGAATATAATGTCTTTATTGACAAAAATCTAAATATCACAATTCTCTAGAGCAGTGGTTCTTGACCTTTTTATTACCACGCCCCTTCTAAGAGTTGGTCCTCTCTTTCACTCCTACCCCCTTGCATCCATGAGTTAAGTTCCCTCCCAGATTTAAAGAAAAAAAAATGAGAAAGAGAAGGGGGTTTCGAGGGATAGGAAGGGAGAGGTCAATAATTACAAAACATGTTATAAGCCCAACGAGCCTAACTAGAGTAGTAGACTCTAGGAAAGTAACGAGTTCCTCATTCTTGTTAAAAGAATAACGAATGTAATTAGAGTTTTTTTTTTTTTTTTTTTTTTTTTTCATTTTTCCCTAGGGCTCCCGCCTACCCGTAAATTGCTGACGTCCCCCTAGAGGGATGGAGGGGGGGGGGGGGGGGGGAGGCGGCGCCCCAAGGTTAAGAACCACTAGAGGCTGGAAAGCTGAGTAATGAAGCTTCGGAGAGCTTGGGAAGACTGGGGTGAAGGTTGGGATCTCCTGCCAGTAGAAGAAAAAATAAGAAAAGAATGCAGTCGTATGACGAGGTATGCATTTCCTTTTGTGCGTTCAAAGCATAACTTGTTATATCTCCAAGTGCTTGCGCATACTTTCTTTGGTGCCTGTATACTTGTGCAGCTCTTTTGAATGCTTGCCTTCGTGTTGTATGCTTGTGCACCTCTTGTGTAAGCTTTCTTTGGTGCCTGTATACTTGTGCAGCTCTTTTGAATGTTTGCCTTCGTGCTTGTGAACCTCTTGTCTATGCTTGCATTGGTGCTTACGTGCTTGTCCGGCTCTTGTGTATGCTTGCCTTGGTACTTGTATGTCTCCACAGCTCTTGTGTATGCTTGCATAGGTACTTGCATACTTGTGTGGCTCTTATGCATGGTTGCTTTGGTACTCGCATGCTTCTCCGGCTCTTGTGTATATGCTTGCCTTGGTACTTGTATGTTTCCACAGCTCTTGTGTATGCTTGCTTGTGTATGCTTGCACAGTTCACGAATATGCTTGATTGCATGCACAAGCACTTGATATAACACCAATTTTCGATTTAAACTCACAGATGAAAAAATGACTGCACTTACTACGTAAGGTCCTGAGATGCAGTGAATATAGAATCTAGGCCAAAGGCTAAGCACTGGGACCTATGAAGTCATTCGGCGCTGAAACGGAAATTGACAGTTAAAAGGTTTGAAAGGTGTAACAGGAGGAAAACTTAAAGCACTTGCACTATGAATCAAGTGTTGTGAGAGGGTGGAAAGTAAGATGGAAGAAAGAGAATATGAAAGGAGGTACAGTAAAGAGAATGAAAGGGGTTGCAGCTAGGGGCCGAAGGGACGCCGAAAAGAACCTTGAGTAATGCCTACAGTGCACCGCGTGAGGAACACTGATGGCACTACCCCTCTACGGGCTTTAAATCATGAGGTATTTTAAAATGTTTGCATGTTAAATTCTTACTATTTTTTTTTCTGCACTTCCTTTGAATTATGTGATTAACTTGAACCTGCTTTGATTGTTAAAGTTGAACCATTTTTCTACCCTACCTTTAAATCACAAGGAATTCTTCGATGTATTCCCCACGTGAGACAAGTCAACAGCCCTCTGGTATTTAATGTCTTCAACATCGACCACACGGAAACTCAGATAAGGGAAAAATCCCTGTATACTGTGACGTCCACGGCCGTTCGCCGTGCTGTTATTAAGAAAGCGACCGAGAGCCGACTAGCGACATCAGTAAGCATCTTCATCAACCAGTGAAAAGTCAGTCACTCGAGAAGAAATTACTACATTTCAGCTTGAACCATGAAGCTTCTCCATAAACTTTTTAAGCTGCTGTTCTGCTGGGCGCTGACTGGCACCAGTTTTGTTGGAGCTAGTTTTGAAGGACACTTAATAATCTACGGGGGTCGCAACGCGGCTAGGCCTACCACAGTAAGTTTTCTTGTTTTCTGATTGTGTCTTGTAAGACAGTCTGGATGTGCACTTGTACGACATTGTGATCGTGCAGTTGTAAGACATTCTGGTTGTGTGCTTGTAAGACAGTCTGACTGTGTACTTATATGACAGTCTGGTTGTGCACTTATAAGACAGTCTAGATGTGTAATTGTAAGACATTCTGACCATTCTGATTATGCACTTGTAAACAATTCTGATTTGTGCACTTGTAAGACCGTCTAAGACGTGTACTTGTAAAGACATTCTGATTGTATAATCGTAAGACAGTCTGGTAAGTAGATTTTCTGGTCTCAGTTGCTGTCAGTATTATTATTATTATTATTATTTTTTAAATTTTTTTTTTATTTTTTGCTCTATCACAGTCCTCCAATTCGACTGGGTGGTATTTATAGTGTGGGGTTCTGGGTTTGCATCCTGGCTCCTTAGGAGTCCATCACTTTTCTTACTATGTGCGCCGTTTTCTAGATCACACTCTTTCTGCATGAGTCCTGGAGCTACTTCAGCCTCTAGTTTTTTCTAGATTCCTTTTCAGGGATCTTGGGATCGTGCCTAGTGCTCCTATGATTATGGGTACGATTTCCACTGGCATATCCCATATCCTCCGTATTTCTATTTTCAGATCTTGATACTTATCCATTTTTTCCCTCTCTTTCTCTTCAACTCCGGTGTCCCATGGTATTGCGACATCAATGAGTGATACTTTCTTCTTGACTTTGTCAATCAACGTCACGTCTGGTCTGTTTGCACGTATCACCCTATCCGTCCTGATACCATAGTCCCAGAGGATCTTTGCCTGATCGTTTTCTATCACTCCTCAGGTTGGTGCTCGTACCACTTATTACTGCAAGGTAGCTGATGTTTCTTGCACAGGCTCCAGTGGAGGGCTTTTGCCACTGAATCATGCCTCTTTTTGTACTGGTTCTGTGCAAGTGCCGGGCATTCGCTTGCTATGTGGTTTATGGTTTCATTTTTCGTATTGCACTTCCTACATATGGGAGAGATGTTATTTCCGTCTATCGTTCTTTGAACATATCTGGTTCTTAGGGCCTGATCTTGTGCCGCTGTTATCATTCCTTCAGTTTCCTTCTTTAGCTCTCCCCCTGTAGCCATTGCCATGTGTCATCGCTGGCTAGTTCTTTAGTCTGTCTCATGTATTGTCCGTGCATTGGTTTGTTGTGCCAGTCCTCTGTTCTGTCTGTCATTTCTCCTGTCTCTGTATATTTCTGGGTCTTCGTCTACTTTTATTAGTCCTTCTTCCATGCACTCTTTAGCCACTCGTCTTCACTGGTTTTCAGATATTGCCCCAGTGCTCTGTTTTCGATGTTAACGCAGTCCTCTATACTTAGTAGTCCTCTCCCTCCTTCCTTTCGTGTTATGTATATAGTCTGTCCGTATTTGCTCTTGGGTGTAGTGCTCTGTGTATTTGTTCATATGTTTCCTGGGTTTTCTGAATCTATGCTGCGGAGTTCTGCCTTCGTCCATTCCACTATTCCTGCGCTGTATCTGATTACTGGCACTGCCCATGTGTTTATGGCTTTTATCATATTTCCGCGTTGAGTTTTGACTTGAGTATCGCCTTGGGAGTCTCTGCATATATTCTTTCCTGATCGTGTCCTTCATCTCTTGGTGTTTTATATCCCCTCCTTCCATTATTCCCAGGTATTTGTATCCTGTCTCATCTATGTGTTTGATGTTGCTCCCATCTGGTAGCTTTATCCCTTCAGTTCTCGTTACTTTGCCCTTTTTGTATGTTGACTAAGGCGCATTTTTCTATTCCAAACTCCATCCTGATGTCCCCAGATACTATCCTTACAGTCTGGATTAGGGTATCTATTTCCTTGATGCTCTTACCATACAGCTTGATGTCGTCCATGAACATCAGATGGTTGATTCTGTTGCCTGCCTTTTCTTGAGTTGGTACCCGGCATCCATCTTCTGTAGTACTTTTGTCATGGGAATCATGGCTACTACGAGAGTAGTGGGGACAGTGAGTCGCCTTGGAAGATCCCTCTCCTGATATTAACCTCTGCTAGTCCTTATTCCAGAGCTTGTGAGTATTGTATTCCAGTTGCACATTGTATTTTTGAGGAAGCTGATGGTGTTTTCCTCTGCCCCATATATTTTACGGCATTCTATTAGCCATGTGTGTGGTATCATATCGAAGGCTTTCTTATAGTCTATCCATGCCATGCTTAGGTTGGTTTTCCTTCTCCTACTGTTCTTCATTACCATTTTGTCTATGAGGAGCTGGTCTTTTGTGCCCCTACACTTCTTTCTGCAGCCTTTCTGTTGGTGGGGGATGGTGTTTGTATCCTCTAGGTAGTTGTATAGCCTTTCACTGATGATACCTGTTAGTAACTTCCACATTATTGGTAGGCAGGTGATAGGCCTGTAGTTACTGGCTATATTTCCCTTACTCTTGTCTTTTTGTACTAAGGATGTTCTTCCTGTGGTCATCCATTTGGTGCATGGTGATTTGAGATACAATGCTGGAGTTGTTCTGCTATTCGTGGGTGTAGGGCCTTGAAGTTTTTGAGCCAGTATCCATGGACTTCATCGGGACCTGGGGCTTTCCAGTTTGGCATTTTCTTTAGTTGGTGTCTGACTGTGTCTGTCGTGATCTCTGTGAATCTTTGTTTTATTCTCCCTGTTTCTTCTTCCTTTACTTCCTGGAGCCATGTTACATGTTTGTTGTGTGATACCGGATTGCTCCATATGTTTTCCCAGAGTTTCTTACTTGGTTCGGCTTTAGGAATTTCTTGGTGGTTGTCTTCTGGTTGGTTCCGAATAGTTTGCTCTGTTGGTATCCCTTATTCCTGTTCATGTACCATTGGATCTTTTGTGCTTTGGCCTTAAGCCTCTGTTTTACATCTTCTATTGTGTTGTTTAGTCCCCTCTCTTGTACTTTGTATTTCTCGTTGAGTTCCTCCCTTGTTTTCTTGCTTCTTAGCCTTTTTTCTGCCATCTCTTTCAGTTTACTCAAGTCAGATCTCATCACCATGATTTGCTTTTCCAGGCGCCTTTTCCAAGGAGGTTGCTGTTTTGGTTTCTGTTGGGTTGGTTGTGCTGGTGGTGTTGGTGTTCGAATCCCCATCAGTTCTGCTACTAATCTTGCTCCTGCATATGCCAAGTTATTTGTTTCTGTGATACTGGTGGTGTGTATTATGCCCATTATTTCATTGACCTCACTTGTTTTCTCCCTTAATTTCTTGGTGTTGTAGGCTTTCATGGAGGGGATCTTTGTTCTCTTTGTATCTGGCTCCATCCATTGTCTAATCTTTTCTAACCATTCCGTCCTCTCTGTTACTTCGTCGGTGTTTCTTAGTGTGTCGTTGTTTGATACCTCATCCTCCCTGTCGTCTTCTGTGGCATCGTCTCTCAGTTCGCCTTTGTAATTAGTTGGTCGTTGTGACATTTCCCTTTCCAGTTGGCTTCTTATTTATGTTGGGGAAAGCCAGTTCTTTTTCTTTATGTTCCTTACTTGGTCTGCCAGCCTCTGCTCTGTTTGGGGGATGTTATTCCTCTCATTCCAGATGTTGAGCCAATCTTCTTCTATATCCTCTCTCCGTTCGGGTTGCTTCTGATGTAGCATCTCCATATTTCCTTATTTTCTTCTCTTGTCCATTTCTTCCTTTTTCTTCTGTAGCTCCAATCTCAGGCTGTTGATTACTGTCGTGGTGATCAGTTGCTGGATGACGGACCTCCAAGTACCTGACCGTCTTCCCCTTCAATTGGGTTGAATACCTGGTTGCCGGACGAAGCTCCTCTGTTGCCAGAGGTTCCATTTACGTCGTTGTCGTTTATTCCTTCATTTCTTTCCATCATTGCTGAGTTTTGCTATTTAACCCATAGCTGGACCTACCCCATCAGGGATAGGTACATACAGCCTGAGCCCTAGACTGAAGGAAAATTATGGTAAAAGATCCCTTTCCAAAGGAATTCAACGCCGATGGAGAGCGGTCACTCCAACCACGACTTATTTTATTATTATTATTATTATTATTATTATTATTATTATTATTATTATTATTATTATTATTATTATTATTCAGAAGAAGAAGAACACTATACATACGAAACAATCCCACAGACGAGTATCTTTGAATTCATTATCTGCAATTTTTTTTTACATTTTAAAAATATTTCATCGATTCTGGTGGTGTTAAAACTGCCATTCTTCACCCCACATCTCTCCATAGATGTTTACGTTACATTATTCCATTGGCGGGCTGGTTTTATGATAGGGTTCACCTTCTGAATGATGATAATAATAATAATAATAATATTCCTAAAAAGGTGAAGGTTACTGATGAATAAGCATGAAAAACTACCTTATATATAGTAGTCTCTCATCACCATTATATTTTAATGTCTTTTCCTTATAAAATTCTCGCGCATATAAGACTCAACATTTTTTTTCTAAGTTTTCCAGTACTCGTTATCCCAACCATTTCCCAATCATCATCTCTATTGACCATGATTTCTGAGATAATAATCCTCATTTTCTTTCAGTTTTGCTCCTAACCGTTTGAGCCTTGTTGTCAAAGCTTCATTTTTGCGAATTTAAATGCCATTTTAATTCATTATAATCTTATCATTTTCAATAGGCCTATATCTTTTGCTTTTCTTTTATTCCCAGGGAGCCCTTATTACCTGTAACGGCGGCAACAATCCACCTCCTCCAATAGTTTTCGGTGCTAGGCCTAAGCCTAAACCAAGGCCTAGCCCCATGGATCTGCCTAGGCCTAGACCTACCCGGACCATTGCCACCAGGTACGTCGTCTGCCGAGGATAAGTTGAGACTCTGGCGCCTGGTTTTGACGGAGAATCACTGCAACGAAATGTCAATTGAATATCTTCATGAATAACATCGAATTACTCTGTTATTCATCTTTAGAATAATAATGTCTTTCGATGAATACTGAGACTCCCTGACGCCTGGTTTGACTGAGAATCACTACAATCAAATTGAAGTAAGATACCCTCATGAATAACGACGATACTGTTATTCATCTTTTGATGAATTACAGCCATTCAGGGTAATATTCTCTGACGAATAATGTACGATTCAAAAACTCCTGTGATATTTTCCCATTCAATATTGAGAAGTAGTATGTAATTAGTTAAATAATATCTATTTCAACCGAGTTTTTAGTCTTGTCATTCCTACGAATGTAATGAATTCAAGATGGTATTGTCTAGTCTTAGTATACTTCAAACTGACTATCTTTGATTTTTCCTACTAATCACTCACGTTAGCTCTCACTCTCTCACACACGCTCTCTGTTCTTAATATAATAATAATAATAATAATAATAATAATAATAATAATAATAATAATAATAATAATAATAATAATAATAATAATAATAATAATAATAATTGTCTCTGAAGTATGTTCATCTTCACTCCAAAATGGGAAACGTGCAAACTGCTCTCATACAATTGATATCTGACGATGAGGTTGGCAATGTTGAATCATGGGAATATTTGAAAATGCAAGTGCGTCTAGGTATGCATCAATAACCGCCAATTGTTGTAAAGTTTCCTAGAGTTGAATGTTTCAAAGAACTGGATGCATGAAAGCAGTAATTATCAATAAAGGAGAACAGATTTATGTGTAGGCTGCTGTATGAACGCAGTCATAACTGTGCGTCAAATTCACCATGGTAGGCCTATAATAGACTCATGCTCACCTACCAGAGTTTCGTAGAACTTCATATTTAAATCTCAGAGGAAAAGACTTTTGAAAATAGTTGGATTGAATTGAACCAAAAGTAAATGAATATAGAATTTAGGCTAAAGGCCAAGCACTGGGACCTATGAGGTTATTCGGCGCTGAAACGGAAACTGGCAGTAAAAAGTTTGAAAGGTGTAACAGGAGGAAAACCTCAAAGCAGTTGTATTATGAATCAAGTATTTAGAGAGGGTGGAAAGTAAGCTGGAAGAAAGAGAACAGAACGAGGTACAGTAAAAGAAACTAAAGGGGTTGCAGCTAGGGAACGCGAAGTGACCACTGCAAAGAAACCTTAAGCCAATGCCTACAGTGGACGCATGAGGTGCACTGACGGCATTACCCTTTCCTACGGAGTTGGAAACAGTTGATTTTTCTTGCAGTCAAGTCGTGGGAAAACCTTAACCTTCTGACCTTGCATTTTGATGATTGCTCATTGATCGCTGAATTTTTTTTTGTAACCTAGGCCTAACAAGATGATGCAACATACCCGTAAGTTCCCGCAATGACATAATGCAACGTATACCTTGATGTTATTTCCCCTGGGTGTGTATTTAATAACGACACAATTAATAATCAACCACCTATGGTCAGTAAACATTTTCTAAGTATATAAACATCCTGGTGTCAAGAACGTGGCAACTCACAGTAGGAAAGCTTTAAGGATAAAACCGGTATTGCTTCGAGGAATATATGCGATGCCAGTTAGTGGTAATATTCTAATGAGTGCATTGGCATGGGCTCATGCCAAGGTCATCATAGTCATATCCTAACTCAGGGGTACCAGCCATGCTTTCTCCCCATTCCCTTCTCCCTTACACCCCCACATTCCAAAGGGGACACCTTAGAAATTCGCTATCCAGAATTAACATATTATTTTCATCATTATTCAGACGAACCCTACTCATAAGGAACAAGCCCACCAAAGGGGCCACTGACTTGAAATTCAAGACAGAAGAGATCAACCATTAGAGGGGGAAAATGAATAAAATTTTTAAAAAATCATTAAAATACGAGGAGAATTTGTTATGATAAGGTAGTAATGTATTGCATCTTCCCTCCAACTTCTGATGTTCGCCAGTACACCAATCTCTCTCCCACACACACACACACACACACCACTCCCTCGACCACACACGGAAGCATTGTTTGGGAACATTTTTCCTAGTGTGGACGGGCCTTTGTAATCAGTATATGCAACTCCTAGATCCTGGGAAAGGTCAGGCAAGAGAGAGAGAGAGAGAGAGAGAGAGAGAGATACTATCTAATATGGACGATTCAAATCAACAGTACCTTTAGACCTACATAGCACATGACTTTTTTAGTTGTGAATAACTTATTCACAACAGATTGGAATGACTAATCATTGCATAAAGTTGCATAGCTAAACCTCATCACAAGAGCAATGGTGATATTAACTTGGCCAAAATATTATTGGAACAACTTTTAGTTGGCAAATGTTCTAGTCCCAAAGGACAGAATGAAATAAATAGTAGGACTTACGAGCCGGTGCTTTTGCAACTGGTATTTTGATATAAAAGAAAATTTAGAGGTTTAATGGGCGGAACTGCACATAAACTCGTGAAAATAATCAGAAATTTGGCAATTTTAAGTCAAAGTTTATTCATAAAGCATAAAAGGAACCTTACAATATAAACTTTGAATCTATATATGACATTCAAAATCAATTCTAAGAAATATATTTTTAGACTAATGTAATAAAAATTGGCTATATATATTATATATATATATATATAGATATATATAAATATATATATATATATATAAAGATAAATGCCACGAAGGAAAATAAACGAAGGAGTCTGCGAGATCTTCGGCTGAAAAGCCCTTTACTGAAGCAGCTACTGACAAAATACGAGAAAAGACAATACAAGAAGGTTCGTATAACTGACAGATAGGGATTATAAAAGGATTAGTGCCTAGAATCCGACACACCTGGAAGATAGAAACCTTCCCAAACAAGCATAAACAAAGGGTGCAATTAAAGGTTTAAGACAATCATCTCAGATACAATCTCCAGACAATTAAAGGATTATAGGTGACAGCTATACGGAACCTGGTAGACAAAACCATATTCACAAAAAATGACAGACATACATTACAATAAAAAAATTTTTTTTTTTTTTTAATAACTCTAAGGCAACTGATTTTTATTTAAGTCTTAGTTAATATATTTGAGGTCATTCTTAAACATGTTACAGATACAAGGTCCTAAATGAAAAAAGGCCACGACTAACATTGAAATTACAATGAAAAGTAAGTTGTATTAAAGCAGATTCTAAAAGATTTCGTGATAAGACATCTCTTGACCGTGCAATTACTGAACTGTCAATCCAATTAATTCGGTGGTTGTTTTTCACTTAAATGAATAAATCAATGCATTAGATTTTTGCCCAGTTTTTAAACAGAGTTATTTTATGCTGGTCTTAAGCCTTACTTCTAAGCCCTTGCTCGACTGTCCGAGGTAGAAATGAGGGACAATCCATACATGGAATTTTATATATTATGTTGTTGCTTTCTCTGGGGCCATTTTTTATTAACATTCTTTTTAGTGTGTTATTATAGGAAGAAACAAGGTTGACATTAAAAGCTTTTAACATGGTTTAATGGTTTCAAATCCGTTAAAATAAGGCAAACTGAGAATGTTCTTAGAATTTTCTTTCTGTGTGTTGTTTTCAGTATAAAACTTTTGTGGGCTTATTATAACAAATGTCTAATATAGTGAAGGATAGCATAAATCTTTCCTACTATGTAATTCAATTTCTTGATCCAAATATTGTGGACTGACAATTCGTAATGCTCGTAAAAACATAGAGGAAAAAATTGATATTTTTATATTAAGATGGTGGCCTGAGAAGAAATGAACATAAGTTAAGTTGTTAGTCGGTTTCCTATAAATACTGAATTACATTGAATGGTTCTCTATGTATCAAAACATCTAAGAAAGGGAGGCAATTGTCTTTTTCTAATTCTAGAGTAAACTTAATCGATGGTACCTGGTTATTTAATTTAGAGAGTAAATCATTTACATCAATACCGACAGGAGAACAGCTAAACAATCATCAACGTAACGATACCACTTTACAGGAATATGAATGATATTAGGTAAGTAGCGTTTTTCGAAGAATTCCATATACAGGTTTTTGAGAGCAATGGTGATAAAGGATTTCCCATTGCCATGCCAAAAAGTTTGTTGATAAAATTCACCATTGAATATAAACTTACAATCACAAATGCAGCAAACTCGTGAGTGAAATAATGTGACTTATAGGTAGAGGTAATTCATGCTGAGTTAGTTCATTGCTAAGATATTCTAAAATAGAGTCTATAGGGACTTTAGTAAAAAGAGAACATACGTCAAAACTAACGAATCTATCAGTAGGGCAAAGAGCAATTTTGTATAATCTATCAACTAAATCTAGAGAATTATATATATGAGAATCGGAGATGGTTCCAAGTAACGGGGACAAGATCTTAGTGATATATTTTCGAGAGTTTATATGAAATTGAACCAACAGTACTGATAATAGGCCGCATAGGGTTATTTTTCTTTGTGCGTTTTGACTAATCCATATAAGTAAGGTAGCGAAGGAGAATTGACTGACAATCCTCTTGATCAAGTCATAAAAAACTTCAATAGCACTAGTGAAAAGTATCCTTAAAGATAAAACAGAACTACTAGGCAAATTGTCAGTCAATTCTCCTTCGCTACCTTACTTATATGGATTAGTCAAAACGCACAAAGAAAATAACCCTATGCGGCCTATTATCAGTACTGTTGGTTCAATTTCATATAAACTCTCGAAATATATCACTAAGATCTTGTCCCCGTTACTTGGAACCATCTCCGATTCTCTATATATAATTCTCTAGATTTAGTTGATAGATTATACAAAATTGCTCTTTTTGCCCTACTGATAGATTCGTTAGTTTTGACGTATGTTCTCTTTTTACTAAAGTCCCTATAGACTCTATTTTAGAATATCTTAGCAATGAACTAACTCAGCATGAATTACCTCTACCTATAGTCACATTATTTCACTCACGAGTTTGTGCATTTGTGATTGTAAGTTTATATTCAATGGTGAATTTTATCAACAAATTTTTGGCATGGCAATGGGAAATCCTTTATCACCATTGCTCTCAAACCTGTATATGGAATTCTTCGAAAACGCTACTTACCTAATATCATTCATATTCCTGTAAAGTGGTATCGTTACGTTGATGATTGTTTAGCTGTTCTTCCTGTCGGTATTGATGTAAATGAATTTACTCTCTAAATTAAATAACCAGGTACCATCGATTAAGTTTACTCTAGAATTAGAAAAAGACAATTGCCTCCCTTTCTTAGATGTTTTGATACATAGAGAACCATTTCAATGTAAATTTCAGTATTTATAGAAACCGACTAAACAACTTAACTTTATGTTCATTTCTTCTCAGGCCACCATCTTAATATAAAAATATCAATTTTTTCCTCTATGTTTTTACGAGCATTACGAATTGTCAGTCAACAATATTTGGATCAAGAAATTGAATACATAAGAAAAATAGGGAAAGATTTATGCTATCCTTCACATATATTAGACATTTGTTATAATAAAGCCCACAAAAAGTTTTATACTGAAAACAACACACAGAAAGAAAATTCTAAGAACATTCTCAGTTTGCCTTATTTTAACGGATTTGAAACCATTAAACCATTGTTAAAAGCTTTTAATGTCAACCTTGTTTCTTCCTATAATAACACACTAAAAGAATGTTAATAAAAAATGGCCCCAGAGAAAGCAACAACATAATATATAAAATTCCATGTATGGATTGTCCCTCATTCTACCTCGGACAGTCGAGCAAGGGCTTAGAAGTAGGCTAAGCCAGCATAAATACTCTGTAAAAACTGGGCAAAAATCTAATGCATTATTTATTCATTTAAGTGAAAACAACCACCGAATTAATTGGATTGACAGTTCAGTAATTGCACGGTCAAGAGATGTCTTATCACGAAATCTTTTAGAATCTGCTTTAATACAACTTACTTTTCATTGTAATTTCAATGTTAGTCGTGGCCTTTTTCATTTAGACCCTTGTATCTGTAACATGTTTAAGAATGACCTCAAATATATAATTACTGACTTAAATAAAAATCAGTTGCCTTAGAGTTATAAAAAAAAAAACAAATTTTTATTGTAATGTATGTCTGTCATTTTTTGTGAATATGGTTTTGTCTACCAGTTCCGTATAGCTGTCACCTATAATCCTTTAATTGTCTGGAGATTGTATCTGAGATGATTGTCTTAAAACCTTTAATTGCACCCTTTGTTTATGCTTGTTTGGGAAAGTTTATTCTTATCTTCCAGTGTTGTCGGATTCTAGGCACTAATCCTTTTATAATCCCTATCTGTCAGTTATACGAAACCTTCTTGTATTGTCTTTTCTCGTATTTTTGTCAGTAGCTGCTTCAGTAAAGGGCGTTTTCAGCGAAAGATCTCGCAGACTCCTTCGTTTATTTTTCCTTCTGGCATTTATCTTTATTTATGGATTTATCACGTTCCTAACTTTCGTGATTCTGTTATACATGATATATAGTATATATATATATATATATATATAATATATATATAATAATATATATATATATATATATTATATATATATATATATATAATATATATATATATATATATATATCTATATATATATAACGCTGGCTTAAAACGTGCAATTTTTGCAATGTAGAACGAGAGAAAAAT
>NC_061093.1:57457886-57488606 GCF_015104395.2 Macrobrachium nipponense | reverse complement strand
ATTTTTCTCTCGTTCTACATGCAAAAAATTGCACGTTTAAGCCAAGCGGTTATATATATATATTATATATATTATATATATATATATATATATATCTATATATATATAATTCTAAATATATATATATTAATTATATATATATAATATTATATATATATAAATATATTATTACTTTTTTATATATATATATATAATTAGCCAATTTTTATTACATTAGTCTAAAAATATATTCTTAGAATTGATTTTGAATGTCATATATAGATTCAAAGTATATTGTAAGGTTCCTTTTATGCTTTATGAATAAACTTTGACTTAAAATTGCCAAATTTCTTATTATTTTCACGAGTTTATGTGCAGTTCCGCCCATTAAACCTCTAAATTTTCTTTTATATCAAAATACCAGTTGCAAAAGCACCGGCTCGTAAGTCCTACTATTTATTTCATTCTGTCCTTTGGGACTAGAACATTTGCCAAATAAAAGTTGTTCCAATAATATTTTTGGCCAAGTTAATATCACCATTGCTCTTGTGATGAGGTTTAGCTATGCAACTTTATGCAATGATTAGTCATTCCAATCTGTTGTGAATAAGTTATTCACAACTAAAAAAGTCATGTGCTATGTAGGTCTAAAGGTACTGTTGATTTGAATCGTCCATATTAGATAGTATCTCTCTCTCTCTCTCTCTCTCTCTCTCTCTCTTGACCTTTTCCCAGTTATCTAGGGATTGTGCATATTACTTGATTACAAAGGCCCGTCCACACCATAAAAATTTGGTTCCCAAACAATGCTTCCGTGTGTGGTGGTCGAGGGAGTGGTGTGTGTGTGTGTGTGTGTGGGAGAGATTGGTGTACTGGCGAACATCAGAAGTTGGAGGGAAGATGCAACGCATTACTACCTTATCATAACAAATTCTCCTGGTATTTTAATGATTTTTCAAAATTTTATTCATTTTCCCCCTCTAATGGTTGATCTCTTCTGTCTTGAATTTCAAGTCAGTGGCCCCTTTGGTGGGCTTGTTCCTTATGAGTAGGGTTCGTTTGAATAATGATGAAAATAATATGTTAATTCTGAATAGCGAATTTCTAAGGTGTCCCCTTTGGAATGTGGGCTTGTAAGGGGGAAGGGAATGGGGAGAAAGCATGGCTGGTACCTCCTGAGTTAGGATATGACTATGATGGCCTTGGTATGAGCCCATGCCAATAGGCACTCATTAGAAAATACCTTACCACTAACTGGCATCGCATATATTCCTCGAAGCAATACCGGTTTTATCCTTAAAGCTTTCCTACTGTGAGTTGCCACGTTCTTGACACCAGGATGTTTATATACTTAGAAAATGTTTACTGACCATAGGTGGTTGATTATTAATTGTGTCGTTATTAAATACACACCCAGGGGAAATAACACCGAGGTATACGTTGCATTATATCATTGCGGGAACTTACGGGTATGTTGCATCATCTTGTTAAGCCTAGGTTAAAAAGAAAAAAAAGAGAGAGATATTCAGCGATCAATGAGCAATCATCAAAATGCAAGGTCAGAAGGTTAAGGTTTTCCCACGACTTGACTGCAAGAAAAATCAACTGTTTCCAACTCCGTAGGAAAGGGTAATGCCGTCAGTGCACCTCATGCGTCCACTGTAGGCATTGCTTAAGGTTCTTTGCAGTGTCACTTCGGTCCCTAGCTGCAACCCCTTTAGTTTCTTTTACTGTACCTCCGTTCATGTTCTATTTCTTCCATCTTACTTTCCACCCTCTCTAAATACTTGATTCATAATACAACTGCTTTGAGGTTTTCCTCCTGTTACACCTTTCAAACTTTTTACTGCCAGTTTCCGTTTCAGCGCCGAATAACCTCATAGGTCCCAGTGCTTGGCCTTTAGCCTAAATTCTATATTCATTTACATTCGGTTCAATTCAATCCAACTATTTTCAAAAGTCTTTTCCTCTGAGATTTAAATGTGAAGTTCTACGAAACTAGTAGGTGAGCATGAGTCTATTATAGGCCTACCATGGTGAATTTGACGCACAGTTATGACTGCGTTCATACAGCAGCCTACATATAAATCTGTTCTCCTTTATTGATAATTACTGCTTTCATGCATCCAGTTCTTTGAAACATTCAACTCTAGAAACTTTACAACAATTGGCGGTTATTGATTGCATACCCTAGACCGCACTTGCATTTTCAAAATATTCCCATGATTCAACATTGCCAACCTCATCGTCAGATATCAATTGTATGAGAGCAGTTTGCACGTTTCCCATTTTGGAGTGAAGATGAACATACTTCAGAGACAATTATTATTATTATATTATTATTATTATTATTATTTTATTTTTTTTTTTTTTTTTTTTTTTTTTTTTTTTTTTTTTTTATTTTTTTTTTTTTTTTTTTTTTTTTTTTTTTTTTTTCTCTATCACAGTCCTCCAATTCGACTGGGTGGTATTTATAGTGTGGGGTTACCGGGTTGCATCCTGCCTGCCTTCCTTAGGGAGGTCATCACTTTTGCGTTACTATGTGGTGCCCGTTTCTAGGATCAACACTCTTTGTTCATGAGAACCTGGAGCTACATCCAGCCTCTATGTTTTTCTATATTCCTTTTCAGGGATCCTTTGGGATCGTTGCCTAGTGCTCCTATGATTATGGGTACGATTTCCACTGGCATATCCCATATCCTTCTTGATTTCTATTTTCAGATCTTGATACTTATCCATTTTTTTTTTTTTTTGTTTCCCTCTCTTTCTCTTCAAACTCTGGTGTCCCATGGTATTGCGACATCAATGAGTGATACTTTCTTCTTGACTTTGTCAGTCAAACGTCACGTCTGGTCTGTTTCGCACGTATCACCCTATCCGTTCTGATACCATAGTCCCAGAGGATCTTTGCCTGATCGTTTCTATCACTCCTTCAGGTTGGTGCTCGTACCCACTTATTACTGCAAAGGGTAGCTGATGTTTCTTGCACAGGCTCCAGTGGAGGGCTTTTGCCACTGATCATGCCTCTTTTTGTACTGGTTCTGTGCAAGTGCCGGGCATTCACTTGCTATGTGGTTTATGGTTTCATTTTTCGTATTGCACTTCCTACATATGGGAGAGATGTTATTTCCGTCTATCGTACTTTGAACATATCTGGTTCTTAGGGCCTGATCTTGTGCCGCTGTTATCATTTCCTTCAGTTTCCTTCTTTAGCTCTCCCCTCTGTAGCATTGCCAATTGTCATCGCTGGCTAGTTTCTTTAGTCTGTCTCATGTATTGTCCGTGCATTGGTTTGTTGTGCCAGTCCTGTGTTCTTTCTGTCTTTCTCCTGTCTCTGTATATTTCTGGTCTTCGTCTACTTTTATTAGTCCTTCTTCCATGCACTCTTTAGCCACTCGTCTTCACTGGTTTTCAGAGATTACCCAGTGCTCTGTTTTCAATGTTGACGCAGTCCTCTATACTTAGTAGTCCTCTCCCTTCCTTCCTTTCGTGTTATGTATAGTCTGTCCGTATTTGCTTGGGTGTAGTGCTTTTGTGTATTGTCATTTGTTTCCTGGTTTTCTGATCTATGCTGCGGAGTTCTGCCTTCGTCCATTCCACTATTCCTGCGCGTATCTGATTACTGGCACTGCCCATGGTGTTTA
The DNA here is from genome assembly GCF_015104395.2 of Macrobrachium nipponense. Classification (NCBI taxonomy): domain Eukaryota; kingdom Metazoa; phylum Arthropoda; class Malacostraca; order Decapoda; family Palaemonidae; genus Macrobrachium; species Macrobrachium nipponense. Next base: position 57,484,983 of record NC_061093.1, on the reverse strand, counting down.
TGGCTTTTATCATATTTCCGCCGTTGAGTTTTGACTTGAGTATCGCCTTGAGTCTCTGCATATATTCTTCCTCCTGATCGTGTCCTTCATCTCTTGGTGTTTTATATCTCGCCTCCTTCCATTATTCCCAGGTATTTGTATCCTGTCTCATCTATGTGTTTGATGTTGCTCCCATCTGGTAGCTTTATCCCTTCAGTTCTCGTTACTTTGCCTTGCCTTTTTGTATGTTGACTAAGGCGCATTTTTCTATTCCAAACTCCATTCTGATGTCCCCAGATACAATCCTTACAGTCTGGATTAGGGTATCTATTTCCTTGATTGCTCTTACCATACAGCTTGATGTCGTCCATGAACATCAGATGATTGATTTTGTTGCCTTCTTTTCTTGAGTTGGTACCCGGTAATCCATCTTCTGTAGTACTTTTGTCATGGGAAATCATGGCTACTACACGAAGAGTAGTGGGGACAGTGAGTCGCCCTGGAAGATCCCTCTCCTGATATTAACCTCTGCTAGTCTTATTCCAGAGCTTGTAAGTATTGTATTCCAGTTGCGCATTGTATTTTTGAGGAAGCTGATGGTGTTTTCCTCTGCCCCATATATTTTCAGGCATTCTATTAGCCATGTGTGTGGTATCATGTCGAAGGCTTTCTTATAGTCTATCCATGCCATGCTTAGGTTGGTTTTCCTTCTCCTACTGTTCTTCATTACCATTTTGTCTATCAGGAGCTGGTCTTTTGTGCCCCTACACTTCCTTCTGCAGCCTTTCTGTTGGTAGGGGATGGTGTTGTCTCCTCTAGGTAGTTGTATAGCCTTTCACTGATGATACCTGTTAGTAACTTCCACATTATTGGTAGGCAGGTGATAGGCCTGTAGTTACTGGCTATATTTCCCTTACTCTTGTCTTTTTGTACTAAGGATGTTCTTACCTGTGGTCATCCATTTGGGTGCTTGGTGATTTGAGATACAATGCTGGAGTTGTTCTGCTATTCGTGGGTAGGGCCTTGAAGTTTTTGAGCCAGTATCCATGGACTTCATCGGGACCTGGGGTTTTCCAGTTTGGCATTTTCTTTAGTTGGTGTCTGACTGTGTCTGTCGTGATGTCTGTGAATCTTTGTTATTCTCCCTGTTTCTTCTTCCTTGACTTCCTGGAGCCATGTTTGCATGTTTGTTGTGTGATACCGGATTGCTCCATATGTTTTCCCAGAGTCTCTTACTTGGTTCGGCTTCAGGAATTCTGGGTGGTGTCTTCCCCTCTTAGTTGGCTGTATAGTCTTTTCTGGTTGGTCCGAATAGTTTGTTCTGTTGGTATCCCTTATTCCTGTTCATGTACCGTTGGATCTTGTGTGCTTTGGCCTTAAGCCTCTGTTTTTCAATCTTCTATTGTGTTTGTTTAGTCTCCCCTCTCTTGTACTTTGTATTTCTCGTTGAGTTCCTCCTTGTTTTCTTATTATTATTATTGTTATTATTATTATTATTATTATTATTATTATTAGTTATTATATTATTATTATATTATTATATTAAGAACAGAGAGCGTGTGTGAGAGATGAGAGCTAACGTGAGTGATTAGTAGTAAAATCAAGATGTCATTTTGTTGAGTATACTAAGACTAGACAATACCCATCTTGAATTCATTACATTCGTAGGAATGACAAGACTAAAAACTCGGTTGAAATAGATATTATTTAACTAATTACATACTACTTCTCAATATTGAATGGGAAAATATCACAGGAGTTTTTGAATCGTACATTATTCGTCAGAGAATATTACCCTGAATGGCTGTAATTCATCAAAAGATGAATAACAGTATCGTCGTTATTCATGAGGGTATCTTACTTCAATTTGATTGTAGTGATTCTCAGTCAAACCAGGCGTCAGGGAGTCTCAGTATTCATCGAAAGACATTATTATTCTAAAGATGAATAACAGAGTAATTCGATGTTATTCATGAAGATATTCAATTGACATTTCGTTGCAGTGATTCTCCGTCAAAACCAGGCGCCAGAGTCTCAACTTATCCTCGGCAGACGACGTACCATGGTGGGCAATTCGGTGTAGGTCTAGGCCTAGGCCAGGATCCATGGGCTAGGCCTTGGTTTAGGCTTAGGCCTAGCACCGAAAACTATTGGAGGAGGTGGATTGTTGCCGCCGTTACAGGTAATAAGGGCTCCCTGGGAATAAAAGAAAAGCAAAAGATATAGGCCTATTGAAAATGATAAGATTATAATGAATTAAAATGGCATTTAAATTCGCAAAAATGAAGCTTTGACAACAAGGCTCAAACGGTTAGGAGCAAAACTGAAAGAAAATGAGGATTATTATCTCAGAAATGGTCAATAGAGATGGATGATTGGGAAATGTTGGGATAAACGAGTACTGGAAAACTTAGAAAAAAAATGTTGAGTCTTATATGCGCGAGAATTTTATAAGGAAAAGACATTAAAATATAATGGTGATGAGAGATACTACTATATAAGTAGTTTTCATGCTTATTCATCAGTAACTTCACCTTTTTAGGAATATTATTATTATTAATTATTATCATCATTCAGAAGGTGAACCCTATCATAAAACCAGCCCGCCAATGGAATAATGTAACGTAAACATCTATGGAGAGATGTGGGGTGAAGAATGGCAGTTTTAACACCACCAGAATCGATGAAATATTTTTAAAATGTAAAAAAAAATTGCAGATAATGAATTCAAAGATACTCGTCTGTGGGATTGTTTCGTATGTATAGTGTTCTTCTTCTTGAATAATAATAATAATAATAATAATAATAATAATAATAATAATAATAATAATAATAATAATAAGAATAATAATAATAATAATAATAAATAATAATAATAATAATAATAATAATAATAAATGAGTACCTATCCCTGATGGGGTAGGGTCCAGCTATGGGTTAAATAGCAAAACTCAGCAATGATGGAAAGAAATGAAGGAATAAACGACAACGACGTAAATGGAACCTCTGGCAACGAGGAGCTTCGTCCGGCAACCAGGTATTCAAACCAATTGAAGGGGAAGACGGTCAGTACTTGAGGAGGTCGTCATCCAGCAACTGATCACCACGACAGTAATCAACAGCCTGAGATTGGAGCTACAGAAGAAAAAAGGAAATGATGGAAGAGAAGAGGAAAATAAGGAAATGGATGATGCTACATCAGAAGCAACCGACGGAGAGAGGATATAGAAGAAGATTGGTCAACATCTGGAATGAGAGGAATAACATCCCCCAAACAGAGCAGAGGCTGGCAGACCAAGTAAGGCATAAAGAAAAAGAACTGGCTCTCCCCAACGAGAAGAGAACTGGAAAGGGGGAAATTGTCTGGAAGGGAAAGTCACACGACAACGAATTACACGAAAGACGAACTGAGAGACGATGCCACAGAAGACGACAGGGAGGATGAAGTATCAAACAACGACACACGAAGAAACACCGACGAAGTAACAGAGAGGACGGAATGGGTAGAAAAGATTAGACAATGGATGGAGCCAGATACAGAGAGAACAAAGATCCCCACCATGAAAGCCTACAACACAAGAAATTAAGGGAGAAAACAAGTGAGGTCAAGAAATAATGGGCCTAATACACACCACCAGTATCACAGAAACAAATAACTTGACATATGCAGGAGCAAGATTAGTAGCAGAAACTGATGGGGATTCGAACACTAACACCACCAGCACAACAACCCAACAGAAACCAAAACAAAACAGCAACCTCCTTGGAAAAGGCGCCCTGGAAAAGCAAATCATGGTGATGAGATCTGACTTGAGTAAACTGAAAGAGATGGCAGAAAAAAGGCTAAGAAGCAAGAAAACAAAGGAGGAACTCAACGAGAAAGTACAAAGTACAAGAGAGGGGACTAAACAACACATAGAAGATGTAAAACAGAGCTTAAGGCCAAAGCACACAAGATCCAACGGTACATGAACAGGAATAAGGGATACCAACAGAACAAACTATTCGGAACCAACCAGAAAAGACTATACAGCCAACTAAGAGGGGAGACAACCACCCAGAAATTCCTGAAGCCGACCAAGTAAGAGACTCTGGGAAACATATGGAGCAATCCGGTATCACACAACAAACATGCAACATGGCTCCAGAAAGTCAAGGAAGAAGAAACAGGAGATAATAAAACAAAAGATTCACAGAGATCACGACAGACACAGTCAGACACCAACTAAAGAAAATGCCAAACTGGAAAGCCCCAGGTCCGATGAAGTCCATGGATACTGGCTCAAAAACTTCAAGGCCCCTACACCCACGAATAGCAGAACAACTCCAGCATTGTATCTCAAATCACCATGCACCAAAATGGATGACCACAGGAAGAACATCCTTAGTACAAAAAGACAAGAGTAAGGGAAATATAGCCAGTAACTACAGGCCTATCACCTGCCTACCAATAATGTGGAAGTTACTAACAGGTATCATCAGTGAAAGCTATACAACTACCTAGAGGATACAAACACCTCCCCCACCAACAGAAAGGCTGCAGAAAGAAGTGAGGGGCACAAAAGACCAGCTCCTCATAGACAAAATGGTAATGAAGAACAGTCGGAGAAGGAAAACCAACCTAAGCATGGCATGGATAGACTATAAGAAAGCCTTCGATATGATCCACACACCATGGCTAATAGAATGCCTGAAAATATATGGGGCAGAGGAAAAACACCATCAGCTTCCTCAAAAATACAATGTGCAACTGGAATACAATACTCACAAGCTCTGGAATAAGACTAGCAGAGGTTAATATCAGGAGAGGGATCTTCCAAGGCGACTCACTGTCCCCGACTACTCTTCGTAGTAGCCATGATTCCCATGACAAAAGTACTAACAGAAGATGGTGATGCGTGGGTACCAACTCAAGAAAAGAGGCAACAGAATCAACCATCTGATGTTCATGGACGACATTCAAGCTGTATGGTAAGAGCATCAAGGAAATAGATACCCTAATCCAGACTGTAAGGATAGTATCTGGGGACATCAGGATGGAGTTTGGAATAGAAAAATGCGCCTTAGTCAACATACAAAAGGGCAAAGTAACGAGAACTGAAGGGATAAAGCTACCAGATGGAGCAACATCAAACACATAGATGAGGACAGGATACAAATAACTGTGAATAATGGAAGGAGGGGATATAAAACACCAAGAGATGAGGACACGATCAGGAAAGAATATATGCAGAGACCCAAGGCGATACTCAAGTCAAAACTCAACGCCGGAAATATGATAAAAGCCATAAACACATGGGCAGTGCCAGTAATCAGATACAGCGCAGGAATAGTGGAATGGACGAAGGCAGAACTCCGCAGCATAGATCAGAAAACCAGGAAACATATGACAATACACAAAGCACTACACCCAAGAGCAAATACGGACAGACTATACATAACAAGAAAGAAAGGAGGGAGAGGACTACTAAGTATAGAGGACTGCGTTAACATCGAAAACAGAGCACTGGGGCAATATCTGAAAACCAGTGAAGACGAGTGGCTAAAGAGTGCATGGGAAGAAGGACTAATAAAAGTAGACGAAGACCCAGAAATATACAGAGACAGGAGAATGAAAGACAGAACAGAGGACTGGCACAATAAACCAATGCACGGACAATACATGAGACAGACTAAAGAACTAGCCAGCGATGACACATGGCAATGGCTACAGGGGGGAGAGCTAAAGAAGGAAACTGAAGGAATGATAACAGCGGCACAAGATCAGGCCCTAAGAACCAGATATGTTCAAAGAACGATAGACGGAAATAACATCTCTCCCATATGTAGGAAGTGCAATACGAAAAATGAAACCATAAACCACATAGCAAGCGAATGCCCGGCACTTGCACAGAACCAGTACAAAAAGAGGCATGATTCAGTGGCAAAAGCCCTCCACTGGAGCCTGTGCAAGAAACATCAGCTACCTTGCAGTAATAAGTGGTACGAGCACCAACCTGAGGGAGTGATAGAAAACGATCAGGCAAAGATCCTCTGGTATTATGGTATCAGGACGGGATAGGGTGATACGTGCCAAACAGACCAGACGTGACGTTGATTGACAAGTCAAGAAGAAAGTATCACTCATTGATGTCGCAATACCATGGGACACCGGAGTTGAAGAGAAAGAGAGGGAAAAAAAAAAAATGGTTAAGTATCAAGATCTGAAAATAGAAATACGGAGGATATGGGATATGCCAGTGGAAATCGTACCCATAATCATAGGAGCACTAGGCACGATCCCAAGATCCCTGAAAAGGAATCTAGAAAAACTAGAGGCTGAAGTAGCTCCAGGACTCATGCAGAAGAGTGTGATCCTAGAAACGGCGCACATAGTAAGAAAAGTGATGGACTCCTAAGGAGCCAGGATGCAACCCAGAACCCCACACTATAAATACCACCCAGTCGAATTGGAGGACTGTGATAGAGCAAAAAATAAAAAAATAAATAAAAAAATAATAATAATAATAATAATAATACTGACAGCAACTGAGACCAGAAAATCTACTTACCAGACTGTCTTACGATTATACAATCAGAATGTCTTACAAGTACACGTCTAGACTGTCTTACAAGTGCACAATCAGAATGTCTTACAATTACAAATCTAGACTGTCTTATAAGTGCACAACCAGACTGTCATATAAGTACACAGTCAGACTGTCTTACAAGCACACAACCAGAATGTCTTACAACTGCACGATCACAATGTCGTACAAGTGCACATCCAGACTGTCTTACAAGACACAATCAGAAAACAAGAAAACTTACTGTGGTAGGCCTAGCCGCGTTGCGACCCCCGTAGATTATTAAGTGTCCTTCAAAACTAGCTCCAACAAAACTGGTGCCAGTCAGCGCCCAGCAGAACAGCAGCTTAAAAAGTTTATGGAGAAGCTTCATGGTTCAAGCTGAAATGTAGTAATTTCTTCTCGAGTGACTGACTTTTCACTGGTTGATGAAGATGCTTACTGATGTCGCTAGTCGGCTCTCGGTCGCTTTAATAACAGCACGGCGAACGCCGTGACGTCACAGTATACAGGGATTTTTCCCTTATCTGAGTTTCCGTGTGGTCGATGTTGAAGACATTAAATACCAGAGGGCTGTTGACTTGTCTCACGTGGGGAATACATCGAAGAATTCCTTGTGATTTAAAGGTAGGGTAGAAAAATGGTTCAACTTTAACAATCAAAGCAGGTTCAAGTTAATCACATAATTCAAAGGAAGTGCGGATCAAAAAAAAATAGTAAGAATTTAACATGCAAACATTTTAAAATACCTCATGATTTTAAAGCCCGTAGAGGGGTAGTGCCATCATTGGTTCCTCACGCGGTGCACTGTAGGCATTAACTCAAGGTTCTTTTCGGCGTCCCTTCGGCCCCTAGCTGCAACCCCTTTCATTCTCTTTACTGTACCTCCTTTCATATTCTCTTTCTTCCATCTTACTTTCCACCCTCTCACAACACTTGATTCATAGTGCAAGTGCTTTAAGTTTTCCTCCTGTTACTTTACTTTTCAAACCTTTTAACTGTCAATTTCCGTTTCAGCGCCGATGACTTCATAGGTCCCAGTGCTTAGCCTTTGTTGGCCTAGATTCTATATTCACTGCATCTCAGGACCTTACGTAGTAAGTGCAGTCATTTTTTCATCTGTGAGTTTAAATCGAAAATTGGTGTTATATCAAGTGCTTGTGCATGCAATCAAGCATATTCGTGAACTGTGCAAGGATACACAAGCAAGCATACACAAGAGCTGTGGAAACATACAAGTACCAAGGCAAGCATATACACAAGAGCCGGAGAAGCATGCGAGTACCAAAGCAACCATGCATAAGAGCCACACAAGTATGCAAGTACCTATGCAAGCATACACAAGAGCTGTGGAGACATACAAGTACCAAGGCAAGCATACACAAGAGCTGGACAAGCACGTAAGCACCAATGCAAGCATACACAAAAGGTGAACAAGCACGAAGGCTAACATTCAAAAGAGGTGCACAAGTATACAGGCACCAAAGAAAGCTCACACAAGAGGTGCACAAGCATACAACCACGAAGGCAAGCATTCAAAAGAACTGCACAAGTATACAGGCCACCAAAGAAAGTATGCGCAAGCCACTTGGAGATATAACAAGTTTATGCTTCTGAAACGCACCAAAAGGAAATGCATACCTCGTCATACGACTGCATTCTTTTCTTATTTTTTCTTACTGCAAGAGGTCCCACCTTCACCCCAGTCTTCCCAAGCTCTCCGAAGCTTCATTACTCAGCTTTCCAGCCTCTAGTGGTTCTTAACCTTGGGGCGCCGCCTCCCCCCCCCCCTCCCTCTAGGGGGACGTCAGCAATTTCCGGGTAGGCGGGAGCCCTAGGGAAAAATGAAAAAAAAACTCTAATTACATTCGTTATTCTCTTAACAAGAATGAGGAACTCGCTACTTTCCTTTTTAGAGTCTATCCTCTAGTTAGGCTCGTTGGGCTTATAACATGTTTTGTAATTATTGACCTCTCCCTCCTATCCTCGAAACCCCCTTCTCTTTCTCATATTTTTTTTTTCTTTAAATCTGGGAGGGAACTTAACTCATGGATGCAAGGGGGTAGGAGTGAAAGAGAGGACCAACTCTTAGAAGGGGCGTGGTAATAAAAAGGTCAAGAACCACTGCTCTAGAGAATTGTGATATTTAGATTTTCGTCAATAAAGACATTATATTCTGATGAGAGATTTCTGTAACTGACTTAACTAGATATTTCATGATATCAGGAGCTTGATTTGGGGGAAAACTCGATAGGACAACCTTTTAAAACCTGTTTCCTCATTAAAAATTAGCTTTTTTTCTACGCTAGCTGTAAATTACGAAAATCTGTTGAAGCCTGTTTGACTCAAATTTCAACTATTCTAACCTACTTTCAAATTCTGAGGTATTTTAAAATCTGAATGCTAATTTTAAACCACGAGATATTTAAGGGTTTATCCTTTACGTGATACTGATAAGCAACCCTCTTTTCTTTTTGTAATATCATCACTGTCGACCACACGACAACTCAGATCGGGGGGAAACCCCTGTAATGTGACGTCACGGCGTTCACGATACTTTTAAGCGGTAGAGAGTCAAAGGGTGAGCCCAGTAAGCCTCCTCAACCAGTGAAGAAATTACGTTTCCCCCCAAAAAGGTTACTTTAACCATGAAGTTCCATCATCAACTTCTGAAGTTGTGGTTCTGCTTGACGCTGATGGCCACCAGTTTTCTTAGAGTTGGCTGTAATCAACTCCACTTCGCAGGAGGACACAACGCTGGTAGACCCAGTACAGTAAGTAATTTTGTGTTTTTGTATTGATTGTGTAATTGTAAGACAATCTGTAAGTGCATTTGTAAGACAGTCTGGAAGTGTCCTTCTAAGATACTGTGATTGTATACTAGTAAGACAATCTGATTGTACACTTGTAAGACAACCTGGGTGTACATTTGTAAGACAGTCTGGATGTGTCCTTCTAAGATACTGTGATTGTATACTAGTAAGACAATCTGATTGTACACTTGTAAAACAACCTGGATGTGCATTTGTAAAACAGTCTGGATGTTACTTCTAAGATAATCTGACTGTATACTTGTAAGACAGTCTGATTGTACACTTGTAAGACAGTATAAATGTTTACTTGTAGGTCAATCTGGATGTGTACTTGCAAGATAATATGATTGTATACTAGTAAGACAGTATGAATGTGTATTTGTAAGACAGCCTAAATGCATACTTGTAAGACAGTCTGGTATGTGGGCTTTCTGCTCTTAGTTATGATTAGTAATATCATTATTATTATTCTAAAAAAAGTGAAGCTTACTGATAAACAAGCATGAAAAGCTACCTTCTATATCCTCTTCTCTCATCATCATATTTCAATGTATTTTCCCTATAAAATTCTCGCGCATTTTGGACACCCTTTTTTTTTTTCTTTTTTTAAGTTCTCCAGTACTCGTTCATCTCAGCATTTCCCAATCATTCATCGTTTGTTTCGCGATGTACAATCTCCCATTCCCTCTTGACCATTTCTGAGATACTAATCCCCCTTTTCCTTCTCTTTTGCTTCCTTTTCTTTTGCTCGTAACCATTTTAGCCTTGTTGTCAAAGCTTCGTATTTGCGAATTTAAATAAATGCCCTTTAACCCGAGAAATGCGTCAATATCATTTTACAACAGTCCGGTGTTGCGGCTATCTTAACAAAAATGCTACTCTTCAGAATCTAATACATAATTCTACCAACGGTTTTGTAATTATTTCGTTGCATGTGTTTTAACGAAATATTTGTTTCCCTCTTTTCTTTTTGTTATTTTCTCTGACCATTTCTGAGATACTAATCCCCTTTTCTTTCACTCTTGCTCCAAACCGTTTTAGCCTTGTTGTCAAAGCTTCGTTTTTGCGAATTTAAATAAATGCCCTTTAATTCATTGTAATTTTATTATTTTCAATAGGCCTATATCTTCTGTTTTTCTTTTATTCCCAGGGAGCCCTTATTACCGGTAACGGCGGCAACAATCCACCTCCTCCCATAGTTTTCGGTGCTAGGCCTAAACCAAGGCCTAGGCCTAGACCGAATTGCAGACCTTGGCAGTTCCGCTGCCGAGGATAAGTTGAGCCTCGCTGACGCCTGTTTTGACGTAGAATCACCACAACGAACTTTCAGTTGAAAATCTTCATGAATAACATCGAATTACTCTGTTATTCATCTTGTGATGAATTGCAGTCCTTCAGAATAGTGTCTTTCGATGAATACTGAGACTCTCTGACGCCTGGTTTGACTGAGAATCACTACAATTAAATTTAAACGAGATATCTTTGTGTATATTGACGAATGACTGTTATCCACCTTTTATTCCAAATGGTTTCCTGTGATATTTTCCCCCATTTAATTGGGAGCAATGATATGTACTACAGCATGATGTGATGACACTTTTAAATAATATTCATTTCCACCGATATAAGTCTTTTCATTCCTCTCCACTTTAGTCTCTTATTTAAATACGACCACTCGGCAACTCAGATCGCATAAAAAAAAAATCCTGTATTGTGGACGTCACGGGGTTCACGATGCTTATAAGCAGCCAAGAGTGGATGAGCGACCTCAGTAAGCATCAGTAAGCATCTCCGACCAGTGAGGTCATTCAGAAGAAGGCAGGTTTCCCTCCCCCCAACGGTTACTTTCAACGATGAAGCTTCTTCATCAACTTTTCAAGTTGTTGATCTGCTTAAGGCTGATTGGCGGCACCAGTTTCGTGAGAGCTGCCGACCCTACCATCATAGGAGGAAGCAACGCTTTTAGACCGAGTACAGTAAGTAGTTTTTGCGAGTATTTTTTTTTTTCTTCTTCTTCTTCGTTTTGATTGCGTAGTTTTAAGACAGTCTGATGTCCCTACTTGTAACCAGTCTGCTTGTATATACTTGTAAGACAGTCTGGTAAGTAGATTTTCTGCTCTCAGTTATTATTATTATTATTTTTTTTTCTTCTTTTTGTCTATCGCAGTCCTCCAATTTGACTGGGTTGTATTTATGGTGTGAGGTTCCGGGTTGCATCCTGTCTCCTTAGGAGTTTTTCTAGATTCCTTTTCAGGGATGGGATCGTGCCTAGTGTTCCTATGATTATGGGTAAAATTTCCACTGGCATATCCCATATCCTTCTTATTTCTATTTTCAGGTCTTGATACTTATCCATTTTTTTTTCCCTCTCTTTCTCTTCAACTCTGTTGTCCCATGGTATTGCGACATCAATGAGTGATACTTCTTCTTGGTTTTGTCAATCAACGTCACGTCTGGTCTATTTGCACGTATCACCCTATCTGTTCTGATACCATAGTCCCAGAAGATCTTTGCCTGATCGTTTTCTATCACTCTTCAGGCTGGTGCTCGTACCACTTATTACTGCAAGGTAGCTGATGTTTCTTGCACAGCTCCAGTGGATGGCTTTTGCCACTGAATCATGCCTCTTTTTGTACTGGTTCTGTGCAAGTGCCGGACATTCGCTTGCTATGTGGTTTATGGTTTCATTTTTCGTATTGCACTTCCTACATATGGGAGAGATGTTATTCCATCTATCGTTCTTTGAACAAATCTGGTTCTTAGGGCCTGATCTTGGTGCCGATGTTATCATTCCTTCAGTTTCCTTCTTGATCTCTCCCTCTGTAGCCATTGCCATGTGTCATCGCTGGCTAGTTCTTTAGTCTGTCTCATGTATTGTCCTCTGTTCTGTTTGTCATTCTCCTTTCTCTGTATATTTCTGGGTCTTCGTCTACTTTTATCAGTCCTTCTTCCCATGCACTCTTGAGCCACTCGTCTTCACTGGTTTTCAGATATTGCCCCAGTGCTCGATGTTGACGAAGTCCTGTATACTTAGTAGTCCTCTCCCTCCTTCCTTTCGTGTTATGTAGTCTGTCCGTATTTGCTCTTGGGTGTAAGGTGTAGTGCTTTGTGTATTGTCATATGTTTCCTGTTTTCTGATCTATCCTGCGGAGTTCTGCCTTCGTCCATGCCACTATTCCTGCGCTCTTGTATCTGATTACTGGCACTGCCCATTGTGTTTTATGGCTTTTATCATATTTCCGGCGTTGAGTTTTGACTTGAGTATCGCCTTAAGTCTCTGCATATATTCTTTCCTGATCGTTGTCCTTCATCTCTTGGTGTTTTACATCCCCTTCTTCCATTATTCCCAGGTATTTGTATCCCGTCTCATCTATGTGTTTGATGTTGCTCCCCTCTGGTGTGCTTTATCCCTTCAGTCCTTGTTACTTTGCCCTTTTGTATGTTGACTAAGGCACATTTCCTATTCCAACTCCATCCTGATGTCCCCAGATACAATCCTTACAGTCTGGATTAGGGTATCTATTTCCTTGATGCTCTTACCATTTTTTTATTATTATTATTTTTTTATTTTTGTTATTATTATTATTATTATTATTATTATTATTGTTTTATTATTATTATTATTAATTATTATTATTATTATTATTTTTTTTTTTGTTTTTTTTTTTTTTTTTTTTTTTTTTTTTTTTTTTTTTTTTTTTTTTTTTTTTTTTGCTCTATCACAGTCCTCTAATTCGACTGGGTGGTATTTATAGTGTGGGGTTCCGGGTTGCATCCTGCCTCCTTAGGAGTCCATCACTTTTCTTACTATGTGTGCCGTTTCTAGGATCACACACTTCTGCATGAGAGCCTGGAGCTACTTCAGCCACTCTAGTTTTTTCTAGATTCCTTTTCAGGGATCTTGGGATCGTGCCTAGTGCTCCTATGATTATGGGTACGATTTCCACTGGCATATCCCATATCCTTCTTATTTCTATTTTCAGATCTTGATATTATCCATTTTTTTTTTCCCTCTCTTTCTCTTCAACTCTGGTGTCCCATGGTATTGCGACATCAATGAGTGATACTTTCTTCTTGATTTGTCAATCAACGTCACGTCTGGTCTATTTGCACGTATCACCCTATCCGTTCTGATACCATAGTCCCAGAGGATCTTTGCCTGATCGTTTTCTATCACTCCCTCAGGTTGGTGCTCGTACCACTTATTACTGCAAGGTAGCTGATGTTTCTTGCACAGGCTCCAGTGGAGGGCTTTTGCCACTGAATCATGCCTCTTTTTGTACTGGTTCTGTGCAAGTGCCGGGCATTCACTTGCTATGTGGTTTATGGTTTCATTTTTCGTATTGCACTTCCTACATATGGGAGAGATGTTATTTCCGTCTATCGTACTTTGAACATATCTGGTTCTTAGGGCCTGATCTTGTGCCGCTGTTATCATTCCTTCAGTTTCCTTCTTTAGCTCTCCCCTCTGTAGCCATTGCCAATTGTCATCGCTGGCTAGTTCTTTAGTCTGTCTCATGTATTGTCCGTGCATTGGTTTGTTGTGCCAGTCCTCTGTTCTCTCTGTCTTTCTCCTGTCTCTGTATATTTCTGGGTCTTCGTCTACTTTTATTAGTCCTTTCTTTCCCATGCACTCTTTAGCCACTCGTCTTCACTGGTTTTCAGATATTGCCCCCAGTGCTCTGTTTTCAATGTTGACGCAGTCCTCTATACTTAGTAGCCCTCTCCCTCCTTCCTTTCGTGTTATGTATAGTCTGGTCCGTATTTGCTCTTGGGTGTAGTGCTTTGTGTATTGTCATTTGTTTCCTGGTTTTCTGATCTATGCTGCGGAGTTCTGCCTTCGTCCATTCCACTATTCCTGCGCTGTATCTGATTACTGGCACTGCCCATGTGTTTATGGCTTTTATCATATTTCCTCCATTGAGTTTTGACTTGAGTATCGCCTTGAGTCTCTGCATATATTCTTTCCTGATCGTGTCCTTCATCTCTTGGTGTTTTATATCTCCTCCTTCCATTATTCCCAGGTATTTGTATCCTGTCTCATCTATGTGTTTGATGTTGCTCCCATCTGGTAGCTTTATCCCTTCAGTTCTCGTTACTTTGCCTTTTTGTATGTTGACTAAGGCGCATTTTTCTATTCCAAACTCCATTCTGATGTCCCCAGATACAATCCTTACAGTCTGGATTAGGGTATCTATTTCCTTGATGCTCTTACCATACAGCTTGATGTCGTCCATGAACATCAGATGGTTGATTTTGTTGCCTCTTTTCTTGAGTTGGTACCCGGCATCCATCTTCTGTAGTACTTTTGTCATGGGAATCATGGCTACTACGAAGAGTAGTGGGGACAGTGAGTCGCCCTGGAAGATCCCTCTCCTGATATTAACTCTGCTAGTCTATTCCAGAGCTTGTAAGTATTGTATTCCAGTTGCGCCATTGTATTTTTGAGGAAGCTGATGGTATTTTCCTCTGCCCCATAATTTTATTTTCAGGCATTCTATTAGCCATGTGTGTGGTATCATGTCGAAGGCTTTCTTATAGTCTATCCATGCCATGCTTAGGTTGGTTTTCCTTCTCCTACTGTTCTTCATTACCATTTTGTCTATCAGGAGCTGGTCTTTTGTGCCCCTACACTTCCTTTATTTATTATTATATTATTATTATTATATATTATATTATTATTATTATTATTATTATTAGTTAGTACTTAGGAAGCAGACCCTCTCTCAAGCGTACTTTATTAAAAGTAATGGCTACTTCAGCAGTGTTACGCTTGTAGAGATTCTTCTCTTATTTTTCGAATAGCAGCTTTTTCCGTGCTACTTAAACAGGCTAGTAGAGCGGCTATAGAGGTCATGATCACTTGCAAGGTCAAGATCGGTGTATATGATATCATAGTCATCAAAATTCATTAAAAGATTTTCTTAAAAACACTATCTAGTTATTATTATGATTATTATTATTATTATTATTATTATTTTTAAAAAAGTGAAGTTTACTGATAAACAAGCATGAAAAGCTACCTTATATATTACGCTCTCATCATCATTACATTTCAATATAATTTCCCTATAAAATTCTGGCGCACTTTGGACACTTTTTTTTTTCAAGTTCTCCAGTACTCGTTCATCTCAGCATTTCCCAATCATCCACCGTTTTTCTTAGCGATGTATATATAATCTCCCATTCTCTCTTGACCATTTCTGAGATACTATCCCCTTTTTTTCATTTTTGCTCCAAACCGTTTTAGCCTTGTTGTCAAAGCTTCGTTTTTGCGAATTTATATAAATACCCTTTTAATTCATTATAATTTTATTATTATCAATAGGCCTATATCTTCTGTATTTCTTTTATTCCCAGGGAGCCCTTATTACCGGTAACGGCGGCAACAATCCACCTCCTCCCATAGTTTTCGGTGTTAGGCCTAAACCAAGGCCTAGGCCTAGACCGAATTGCAGACCTTGGCAGTTCCGCTGCGAGGATAAGTTGAGGCTCTCTGGCGCCTGGTTTTGACGGAGAATCACTTCAACGAACTTTCAGGTGAAAATCTTCATGAATAACATCGAATTACTCTGTTATTCATCTTGTGATGAATTGCAGTCCTTCAGAATAGTGTCTTTCGATGAATACTGAAACTCTCTGACGCCTGGTTTGACTGAGAATCACTACAATTAAATTTAAACGAGATATCTTTGTGTAATATTGATGAATGACTGTTATCCACCTTTTATTTCCAAATGGTTTTTCTGTGATATTTTCCCCCATTTAATTGGGAGCAATGATATGTACTACAGCATGATGTAATGACACTTTTAAATAATATTTATTTCAACCGAGCCAAGTCTTTTCATTCCTCTCCACTGTAGTCTCTTATTCAAATACCGACCATACGGCGAGACAAAAAATTCCTGGTTGTGACGTCACGGGGTTCACGATGCTTATAAGCAGCCAAGAGTGGATGGGCGACCTCAGTAAGCATCTCCGACCAGTGAGGTCACTCAAGAAGAAGGCAGGTTTCCCTCCCCAACGGTTACTTTCAACGATGAAGCTTCTTCATCAACTTTTCAAGTTGTTGATCTGCTTAAGGCTGATTGGCGGCACCAGTTTTCGTGAGAGCTGCCGACCTTACCATCATAGGAGGAAGCAACGCTTTTAGACAGAGTACAGTAAGTAGTTTTGCGTATATTTTTTTTCTTCTTCTTCTTCGTATTGATTGCGTAGTTGTAAGATAGTCTGAGTCTACTTGTAACCAGTCTGCTTGTATACTTGTAAAACAGTCTGGTAAGTAGATTTTCTGCTCTCAGTTATTATTATTATTATTATTTTTCTTCTTTTTGTCTATCGCAGTCCTCCAATTCGGCTGGGTGGTATTTATGGTGTGGGGTTCCGGTTGCATCATACCTCCTTAGGAGTCCATTACTTTTCTTACTATGTGCGGCGTTTCTAGGATCACACTCTTCTGCATGAGTCCTGGAGCTACTTCAGCCTTTATTTTTTTCTAGATTCCTCTTCAGGGATCTTGGGATGTTGACCTAGTGTGTTCTTATGATTATGGGTACAATTTCCACTGGTATATCCCATATCCTTCTTATTTTTATTTCAGATCTTGATACTTATCCATTTTTTCCTCTCTTTCTCTTCAACTCTGGCGTCCCATGGTATTGCGACATCAATGAGTGATACTTTCTTCTTGGTTTTGTCAATCAACGTCACGTCTGGTCTATTTGCACGTATCACCCTATCTGTTCTGATACCATAATCCCAAGGATCTTTGCCTGATCGTTTTTCTATCACTCCTTCAGGTTGGTGTTCGTACCACTTATTACTGCAAGGTAGCTGATGTTTCTTGCACAGGCTCCAGTGGAGGGCTTTTGCCACTGAATCGTGCCTCTTTTTGTACTGGTTCTGTGCAAGTGCCGAACATTCGCTTGCTATGTGGTTTATGGTTTCATTTTTCGTATTGCACTTCCTACATATGGGAGAGATGTTATTTCCATCTATCGTTCTTTGAACATATCTGGTTCTTAGGGCCTGATCTTGTGCCGCTGTTATCATTCCTTCAGTTTCCTTCTTTAGCTCTCCCCTCTGTAGCCATTGCCAATTGTCATCGCTGGCTAGTTCTGTAGTCTGTCTCATGTATTTTCCGTGCATTGGTTTGTTGTGCAGTCCTCTGTTCTGTCTGTCTTTCTCCTGTCTCTGTATATTTCCTGGGTCCTCGTCTACTTTTATTAGTCCTTCTTCCCATGCACTTCTTAGCCACTCGTCTTCACTGGTTTTCAGATATTACCCCAGTGCTCTGTTTTCGATGTTGACGCAGTCCTCTATACTTAGTAGTCCTCTCCCTCCTTATTTTCGTGTTATGTTTTCTGTCCGTATTTGCTCTTGGGTGTAGTGCTTTGTGTATTGTCATATGTTTCCTGGTTTTTCTGATCTATGCTGCGGAGTTCTGCCTTCGTCCATTCGACTATTCCTGCGCTGTTTTGTATCTGATTACTGGCACTGCCCATGTGTTTATGGCTTTTATCATATTTCCTCCATTGAGTTTTGACTTGAGTATCGCCTTGAGTCTCTGCATATATTCTTTCCTGATCGTGTCCTTCATCTCTTGGTGTTTTATATCCCCTCCTTCCATTATTCCCAGGTATTTGTATCCCGTCTCATCTATGTGTTTGATGTTGCTCCCCTCTGGTAGCTTTATCCCTTCAGTCCTTATACTTTGCCCTTTTGTATGTTGACTAAGACACATTTTTCTATTCCAAACTCCATCCTGATGTCCCCAAGATACAATCCTTAAGTCTGGACTAGGGTATCTATTTCCTTGATGCTCTTACCATTATTTTTTTTTTTTTTTTTTTTTTGTTTTTTTTTTTTTTTTTTTGCTCTATCACAGTCCTCCAATTCGACTGGGTGGTATTTATAGTGTGGGGCTCCGGGTTGCATCCTGCCTCCTTAGGAGTCCATCACTTTTCTTACTATGTGTGCCGTTTCTAGGATCACACTTTTCTGCATGAGTCCTGGAGCTACGTCAGCCTTTAGTTTTTCTAGGTTCCTTTTCAGGATCTTGGGATCGTGACTAGTGCTCCTATGATTATGGGTGCGATTTCCATTTGGCATATCCCATATCCTTCTTATTCTATTTTCAGATCTTGATACTTATCCAGTTTTTTCCCTATCTTTCTCTTCAACTCTGGTGTCCCATGGTATTGCGACATCAATGAGTGATACTTTCTTCTTGACTTTGTCAATCGATGTCAAGTCTGGTCTGTTTGCACGTATCACCCTATCTGTTTCTGATACCATAGTCCCAGAGGATCTTTGCCTGATCGTTTTTCTATCACTCCTTCAGGCTGGTGTTCGTACACTTATTACTGCAAGGTAGCTGATGTTTCTTGCACAGGCTCCAGTGGAGAGCTTTTGCCACTGAATCGTGCCTCTTTTTGTACTGGTTCTGTGCAAGTGCCGAACATTCGCTTGCTATGTGGTTTATGGTTTCATTTTAAGTATTGCACTTCCTACATATGGGAGAGATGTTATTTCCATCTATCGTTCTTTGAACATATCTGGTTCTTAGGGCCTGATCTTGTGCCGCTGTTATCATTCCTTCAGTTTCCTTCTTTAGCTCTCCCCTCGTAGCCATTGCCAATTGTCATCGCTGGCTAGTTCTGTAGTCTGTCTCATGTATTTTCCGTGCATTGGTTTGTTGTGCCAGTCCTCTGTTCTGTCTGTCTCCTGTCTCTGTATATTTCTGGGTCTTCGTCTACTTTTATTAGTCCTTCTTCCCATACACTCTTTAGCCACTCGTCTTCACTGGTTTTCAGATATTACCCCAGTGCTCTGTTTTCGATGTTGACGCAGTCCTCTATACTTATAGTTCCTCTCCCTCCTTATTTTCGTGTTATGTTTTCTGTCCGTATTTGCTCTTGGGTGTAGTGCTTTGTGTATTGTCATATGTTTCCTGGTTTTCTGATCTATGCTGCGGAGTTCTGCCTTCGTCCAATTCGACTATTCCTGCGCTGTATCTGATTACTGGCACTGCCCATGTGTTTATGGCTTTTATCATATTTCCTCCATTGAGTTTTGACTTGAGTATCGCCTTGAGTCTCTGCATATATTCTTTCCTGATCGTGTCCTTCATCTCTTGGTGTTTTATATCCCCTCCCCTCCTTCCATTATTCCCAGGTATTTGTATCCCGTCTCATCTATGTGTTTGATGTTGCTCCCCTCTGGTAGCTTTATCCCTTCAGTCCTTATTACTTTGCCCTTTTGTATGTTGACTAAGACACATTTTTCTATTCCAAACTCCATCCTGATGTCCCCAGATACAATCCTTAAGTCTGACTAGGGTATCTATTTCCTTGATGCTCTTACCATTATTTTTTTTTTTTTTTTTTTTTTTTTTGCTCTATCACAGTCCTCCAATTCGACTGGGTGGTATTTATAGTGTGGGGCTCCGGGTTGCATCCTGCCTCCTTAGGAGTCCATCACTTTTCTTACTATGTGTGCCGTTTTCTAGGATCACACTTTTTCTGCATGAGTCCTGGAGCTACGTCAGCCTTTAGTTTTTCTAGGTTCCTTTTCAGGGATCTTGGGATCGTGCCTAGTGCTCCTATGATTATGGGTACGATTTCCATTGGCATATCCCATATCCTTCTTATTTCTATTTTCAGATCTTGATACTTATCCATTTTTTCCCTCTCTTTCTCTTCAACTCTGGTGTCCCATGGTATTGCGACATCAATGAGTGATACTTTCTTCCTTGACTTTGTCAATCGATGTCAAGTCTGGTCTGTTTGCACGTATCACCCTATCTGTTCTGATACCATAGTCCCAGAGGATGATCTTTGCCTGATCGTTTTCTATCACTCCCTCAGGTTGGTGTTCGTACCACTTATTACTGCAAGGTAGCTGATGTTTCTTGCACAGGCTCCAGTGGAGGGCTTTTGCCACTGAATCATGCCTCTTTTTGTACTGGTTCTGTGCAAGTGCCGGGCATTCACTTGCTATGTGGTTTATGGTTTCATTTTTTGTATTGCACTTCCTACATATGGGAGAGATGTTATTTCCGTCTATCGTTCTTTGAACATATTTGGCGGTTCTTAGGGCCTGATCTTGTGCCGCTGTTATCATTCCTTCAGTTTCCTTCTTTAGCTCTCCCCTCTGTAGCCATTGCCAATTGTCATCGCTGGCTAGTTCTTTAGTCTGTCTCATGTATTGTCCGTGCATTGGTTTGTTGTGCCAGTCCTCTGTTCTGTCTGTCTTTCTCCTGTCTCTGTATATTTCTGGGTCTTCGTCTACTTTATTAGTCCTTCTTCCCATGCACTCTTTAGGACCACTCGTCTTCACTGGTTTTCAGATATTGCCCCAGTGCTCTGTTCTCGTGTTGACGCAGTCCTCTATACTTAGTAGTCCTCTCTCTCCTTCCTTTCGTGTTATGTATAGTCTGTCCGTATTTGCTCTTGGGTGTAGTGCTTTGTGTATTGTCATATGTTTCCTGGTTTTCTGATCTATGCTGCGGAGTTCTGCTTCGTCCATTCGACTATTCCTGCGCTGTATCTGATTACTGGCACTGCCCATGTGTTTATGGCTTTTATCATATTTCAGGCGTTGAGTTTTGACTTGAGTATCGCCTTGAGTCTCTGCATATATTCTTTCCTGATCGTGTCCTTCATCTCTTGGTGTTTTATATCCCCTCCTTCCATTATTCCCAGGTATTTGTATCCCGTCTCATCTATGTGTTTTATGTTGCTCCCATCTGGTAGCTTTATCCCTTCAGTTCTCATTACTTTGCCTTTTTGTTGTATGTTTTGCTAAGGCGCATTTTTCTATTCCAAACTCCATCCTGATGTCCCCAGATACAATCCTTACAGTCTGGATTAGGGTATCTATTTCCTTGATTGCTCTTACCATACAGCTTGATGTCGTCCATGAAAATCAGATGGTTGATTCTGTTGCCTCTTTTCTTGAGTTGGTACCCGGCATCCATCTTCTGTAGTACTTTGTCATGGGAATCATGGCTATACGAAGAGTAGTGGGGACAGTGAGTCGCCCTGGATGATCCCTCTCCTGATGTTAACCTCTGCTAGTCTTATTATTATTATTATTATTATTATTATTATTATTATTATTATTATTATTATTATTATTATTATTATTATTATTATTATTATCATTGTAGTACTTAGGAAGCAGATCCTCTCTCAAGCGTACTTTATTAAAAAGTAATGGCTACTTCAGCAGCGTTACGCTTGTAGAAATTCTTATCTTATTTTTCGCGGCTTTTTCCTTTTGTGCTACTTAAACAGGCTAGTAGAGCGGCTATAAAGGTCATGATCACTTGCAGGGTCAAGATCGGTGTATATGATATCATAGTCATCAAAGTCATTAAAGATTTTCTAAAACACTATCTAGTTATTATTATCATGATTATTATTATTCTTTAAAAAAAAGTGAAGTTTACTGATAAACAAGCATGAAAAGCTACCTTATATATACTCTCTCATCATCATTACATTTCAATGTCATTTCCCTATTAAATTCTGGCGCACTTTGGACACTTTTTTTCAAGTTCTCCAGTACTCGTTTCACTCAGCACTTCAATCATCCATCGTTTTTTTTAGCGATGTATATATAATCTCCCATTCTCTCTTGACCATTTCTGAGATACTATCCCTTTTTTTTTTCATTTTTGCCCCAAACCGTTTTAGCCTTGTTGTCAAAGCTTCGTTTTTGCGAATTTAAATAAATACCCTTTTAATTCATTATAATTTTATTATTATCAATAGGCCTATATCTTCTGTATTTCTTTTATTCCCAGGGAGCCCTTATTACCGGTAACGGCGGCAACAATCCACCTCCTCCCATAGTTTTCGGTGTTAGGCCTAAACCAAGGCCTAGGCCTAGACCGAATTGCAGACCTTGGCAGTTCCGCTGCCGAGGATAATTGAGCCTCTCTGACGCCTGGTTTTGACGTAGAATCACCACAACGAATTGTCAGTTGAATATCTTCATGAATAACATCGAATTACTCTGTTATTCATCTTGTGATGAATTGCAGAATAGTGTCTTTCGATGAATGCTGAGACTCCCAGACGCCTGGTTTGACTGAGAATCACTACAATTAAATTTAAATGAGATATCTTCGTGTATATTGACGAGTGACTGTTATCCACCTTTTATTCCCAAAAGGTTTTCGGTTTTCTGTGATATTTTCCCCCATTTAATTAGGAGCAATGATATGTACTACAGCATGAATGTGATGACACTTTTAAATAATATTTATTTCAACCGAGCCAAGTCTTTTCATTCCTCTCCACTGTAGTCTCTTATTCAAATACCGACCATACGGCGAGACAAAAAATTCCTGGTTGTGACGTCACGGGGTTCACGATGCTTATAAGCAGCCAAGAGTGGATGGGCGACCTCAGTAAGCATCTCCGAGTGAGGTCACTCAAGAAGAAGGCAGGTTTCCCTCCCCAACGGTTACTTCAACGATGAAGCTTCTTCATCAACTCTTCAAGTTGTTGATCTGCTTGACGCTGATTGGCGGCACCAGTTTCGTGAGAGCTGCCGACCCTACCATCATAGGAGGACGCAACGCTTATAGACCGAGTACAGTAAGTAGTTTTGCGTGTTTTTTTTTTTTCTTCCTCTTCTTCTCCGTATTGATTGCGTAGTTGTAAGACAGTCTGATGTCTACTTGTAACCAGTCTGATTGTATACTTGTAAGACAGTCTGGAAAGTAGATTTTCTGCTCTCGGTTATTATTATTATCATTTTTTCTTTTTTTTTGCTCTATCACAGTCCTCCAATTCGGCTGGGGTCCGGTATTTATGGTGTGGGGTTCCGGGGTTGCATCATACCTCCTTAGGAGTCCATCACTTTTCTTACTATGTGCGCCGTTTCTAGGATCACACTCTTCTGCATGAGTCCTGGAGCTACTTCAGCCTCTAGTTTTTCCAGATTCCTTTTCAGGGATCTATGGATCGTGCTAGTGTTTCTATGATTATGTGTACAATTTCCACTGGCATATCCCATATCCTTATTTCTATTTTCAGGTCTTGATACTTATCCATTTTTTCCCTCTCTCTCTCTTAAACTCTGGTGTCCCATGGTATTGCGACATCAGTGAGTGATACTTTATTATTATTATTATTATTATTATTATTATTATTATTATTATTATTATTATTATTATTATTGTACTTAAGAAACAGACCCTCTCTCAAACGTACTTCATTAAAAGAAATGGCTACTTCAGCAGCGTTACGCTTGTAGAGATTCTTCTCTTATTTTTCGAATAGCGGCTTTTTTTCCGTACTACTTAAACAGACTAGTCGAGCGCCTATAGTCATGATCAAATACAGGGTCAAGATCGGTGTATATATTTCAATTTTACAGATAAACTATAGTCGTCAAAGTCATTAACGAGTTTCTCTCTCTCTCTCTCTCTCTCTCTCTCTCTCTCTCTCATACACCGATCTTAACCGTGCATTTTGATGAAGACCTCTATAGGCGCTCTACTAGCCTGTTTAAGTCGCACGGTAAAGGCCGCTATTCGAAAAATAGAGAAGAATCTCTACTAGCATAACGCTGCTGAAGTAGCCATTACTTTTAATAAAGTATTATTATTATTATTATTATTATTATTATTATTATTATTATTATTATTATTATTGAAAAAGAAACCCACACAATCACTTTGTAACTTGTTTACTTCTAAGTATTTACATTTAATTTCACTCCACACTCCAGGCCTTGACCCAGCCTGACATCCCAAACATCTCTTGAAAATGGACCACAGATAGGGCCTGAAAGTTCTCGAGTGTGGAGTGAAATTAAATGCAAATACTTAGAATTAAAACAAGTTACAAAGTGATTTTGTGGATTTCTTTTTCAATCTTCAGAAGAAAACTGAAAGAAGTTTTTGTTTGTTTTCATTATTATTATTATTATTATTATTATTATTATTATTATTATTATTATTATTATTATTATTATTATTATTATTATTATTATTATTTCTATCGTAGTCCTCCAGTTCGACTGGGTGGTGTTTATAGAGTGGGGTTCCGGGTTGCATCCTGCCTCCTTAGGAGTCTATCACTTTTCTTGCTATGTGCGCCGTTTCTAGGAGCACACTCTTCTGCATGAGTCCTGGAGCTACTTCGGCTTCTAGTTTTTCCAGATTCCTTTTCGGGGATCTGTGGGATCGGGTCCCTTAGTGTTCCTATGATTGTGGGTACAATTTCCACTGGTATATCCCGTATCCTTCTTATTTTCTATTTTCAGATCTTGATACTTATCCAGTTTTTTTCCCCTCTTTTTCTCTTCAACTCTGGTGTCCCATGGTATTGCGACATCGATGAGTGATACTTTCTTCTTGATTCTGTCAATCAACGTCACGTCTGGTCTATTTGCACGTATCACCCTATTTGTTCTGATATCATAGTCCCAGAGGATCGTTGCTTGATCGTTTTATTATTATTATTATTGTTGTTTTTTTTCTATCACAGTCCTCCAATTCGACTGGGTGGTATTTATAGTGTGGGGTTCCGGGTTGCCTCCTTATGAGTCCATCCGTTTTCTTACTATGTGCGCCGTTTCTAGGATTATTATTATTATTATTATTATTATTATTATTATTATTATTATTATTATTATTATTATTATTATTATTATTAAAAATAATAGCAGATGTTACAGAATTGATTTGAAGCAAAATTCTCTCAATGATTCTAATGAATCGCTTTTTTGGCGCACTGGTATTTCGAAGCAGTTTAAGTAAAACAACTTGAACCGTAACATCATCTCGCAAATCTCTTGCTGTTCGTCTTCATTAACTTTCTCACTTCATGTTGTAATCATATTCCCACAGGGAATCTTATTCTCAGACGACGATAGTTACTACAGCCCTCCGATCGTCTTCGGGCCTAGACGTCCCCAGTGGCGGCCTCAGTATCAGAATCCCTACGGAGGTGGTTGCCAGCATTTCTGGTGTTTATTCTTCCAGTGACGTCGACTTGTGCACCTCACGGTTTAGCAGTATGAGGTAAACTGTGTCAATTACAAATACACTCACACTTGAAAGGTGTATGTATACACGAGTTTCTTTCTCCTTAGTTCGCTCAAGGCCGGTTCGCCCGGGCCAATGTCAACCTTCCGAGGATGTAGTACTTGTAGAACAGTCATAATATCAAAGTGGATTTTATGCTCGTAGTTAAAGACATTATTATTAAAAAAAAGATTAGAAGATAAGCCCTATTTTTTAATGAGTTCTATTCTCGGGTATTCCACTGAGGCGTTAGAGATGTGTATTTCTGGTGATAGAAGTTCACTCTCGACGTGGGTTAGGAAGTCACGTAAAGCCGTTGGTTGGTCCCGTTGCTGAATAACCCCTGGTTCCATGCGACGCAAAAACACCATACAAACAAACAAACCTACTCTTCAGTAACAAACCCACCACAGGAGCCATCGCATTTTTGAAATTCAAGTTTCCAAAGAATACGGTGTCTATTTGAAAGAAGAAGATCAAAAGGTAACGGGAAACATAGAAAGAATAGATCAGTTAACAGAAAGAAAAACTAACAAAAGAAAGAAGATCGTTAACAGATAAAAAACACAAAAGAAAGAAATTAGATCAGTTAAAACAGAAGAAAACCTAACAAAAGAAAGAATAGATCAGTTAACAGAAAAAAAAACAAAAAGAAAACCTAACAAAAGAAAAGAATAGATCAGTTAAATAGAAAAGAAAAGAAAAACCTAATAAAAGAAAGAATAGATCAGTTAACAGAAAAGATAAAAACCTAACTAACGAATAGATGAAACTGTAAATCACTTATTAAAATATCAAGGAGAATTTGTTATAGGGAGACAGATTCATTTTTATACAGAAAAAATCCACTAAATTTAAAAAAAAATCAATGATTTTACTGAAAAAATATCCAGTCATTTTTTAAGAAAAAATAATTCAGTTGTTGATATTAAAAGAAAAAGTCATTTTTGTTTAGAAAAATCCTTTTTTTTTTTTTTAGGAAAAAAATTTTTTTTAAAAAATTTTTTTTTAAGGAAATCAGTTGGATATAACAGCACTGTTTCCATTATTACTTTCAGTGAAAAATCTGTGAAATAGTTTTTGTTTTGTTTATCCAAACTTTTTCTTATTTGCTATTCTCTCTGCGATTTACTCTTTCATGCACATTGATGATAATAATGATTATTATTTCTATTATTATTATTATTATTATTATTATTTTATATGCAGGAAGCAGTCCTACTCGAACACATATCTTATTGAAAAGAACGGCAGAGTAAACCGAATTCATCTTATAAAGAATTATCTCTATTTTCCGGATAATTCGTTGTTTTTAAAACAGCGACACTGCTAAGTAATTGGCCTATATTCATGGAGTTAATCTGGTATTTTGAATGTCAAGATCTGGTATTATCAATACTAAAATCTGTGGAATATATATATATATATATATATATATATATATATATATATATATATACACTATATATATTAATTGTATGTCAGATACATCCTGGAGACTACAACAGGGTCGTAGAAGGGTGATCTCCGCTGGAGTGACGTCATCAAGCTGAACCATTTCTCTGCTTCGTTGAGGGAAAACAAACTCTTACACCTTTTAAGTGTGAGTGTATTTGTGATTTACACAGTTTCTTACACTGTGGGCTAAACTATGAGGTACACATCGACGTCACCAGAAGAAACACGAC
>NC_061093.1:57434230-57457386 GCF_015104395.2 Macrobrachium nipponense | reverse complement strand
GAAGAAACACGACGGATTCCAGGGAGTCCATTGCCGGCAACCTCCGTTGGGATGGTACCGATAGCGAGGCGGCTGAGACCACTGGGTAGTAGTAGTACTAAGTCTAGGTCCGAAGACGATGGGAGGGCGGTAGTTGCTAGCCGCGTCTGAGATTAAAGCTCCCTGTGGGAATAATTACGAAATCAATTGAGAAAGTTAATGAAAATGAACAGCAAAAGAACGACCATTTTAAAATTCCATACAACGTAAAAACACCATGCAACAATTTCAAAGTGGCGCGTAAGATTCGCAATATGGTGTTACGGTTCACGTTGTCTTACTTAAACTGATGTTTGAGAGTAACGAAAAGTTGTCTTAATTCCCCGGTTGGAAAACAGAAGTGGGAAGTAATGACAAAACTTTGGCAGTCATTTTGAAATGTTGCAATAGAGTATGATTAGTCTAAAGAAAGAATGATATTTAAAGGTGTCATTGAATCTCCATAATTCCCGCCCTGAAACTGTAGAATTCATAAGTGTCTAGTTACATGGAATATTATTTTTGAAACCAGAGATCTAAGTCTAGTTTATACCAACGAAACAGCCGAGTCTTAAAAAAGAATCGTTAAACCCTGGGCGTTAGACCTACATGTGTAAAACTATCCTATTACAATTTACGAAAATGTACTACAGACAAAAGAAATTAATACTAATACTACCGTGATGATAACAGATCATTATAGAAGTCGTAAACTTAAAAAGAAAAACACAGACACACAAACCGGAGAACAAATATATTTAAAACCACCTTCAGTTTCGGAGCGCCATATGCTCCCTCTCCAGTGCGGAGACACTGAAGACTGAAGAGGGAGCATGACACTCCGAAACTGTAGGTGGTTTTGAATATATTTATTCTCCAGTTTGTTTGTGCTTTTTTCGATTTTTTAAACACTACCGTGCTTGGTCTTTGGGCATCGTGCCCACCAGAAATCCCGATGACGTTCAGGCCGTTGTTTTGTAGTGAAGGAAACAACCCTCCACCTCCTCCTCCTCCTCCTCCTCCTCCTCCCCCTCCTCCCCCCTGTGGTCCACGAGGGGCCTCCCTAGGGAAAGATTCAGCCGACCGCCAGACAGAAATCACGAGGATTCCAACCGTAAGCAAATGATGATGATGCATCGTGGTTCTTCACTAGACTGTAAAAGAGAAAAATGAGAATAATATTATAGGTAAGCACATGATAACACTTGTAAGAATGTGTATTAAGTAAGGGAACTCCCGAATCATCTTGTCGAATAACTTCGAACAAGTCCGAGACTTGAGGGACAAGGACTTGCAGTGAACGAGAGAGAGAGAGAGTTGCAGAGCTAAACATAATGGTATATGCTTATGAGTCTAAAGCTTAAGTACCTGCATAAACGTAGACCTGTCGAAATTGGCAGACATTTGCCTTTCATCTTAAAGTTTTCTTTCCACGTCTCATTTTAACGACAGAGAAAAATGGCTTTTTTAACATTCTAGCATCCTAATGACTCAGTTGTGCCTTTGCCAAATGCCCCCCGGGGCATCTGTGGATCTTGAATGCCCAGATGACAATGTAAAGGAAGGCTCCTTTGCCGATGAATACAAGGTCCTGGAAGCCAGGTCCGGATTCCTGAGTTTAAAGTAAACATGGGCACGTCAGAGGCGCCGTTGCAAAGGCTCGAACCTGGAGTGCTTACTCTCTCTCTCTCTCTCTCTCTCTCTCTCTCTCTCTCTCTCTCTCTCTCTCTGTTTTATACATGGGACTGAACAGATGCTGCGTTTTATTTATTTAAGGGTAAAATGTGTTCAAAAATGATTTCAAATTAAGTATAGTTTTTTGTTTATTTCCTTTCGCTAAATCAAATCCTTCGTATTTATTGACCCACATGAATTACTTATGTTACTTACTCAATTAACCAATTGAATATACACTCATATTGAGCGTAAGTATTTATGTATTATATACATATATATATATATATATATATATATATATATATATATATATATATATATATATATATATATCCAATTCGCGCTACTTTGGAAATACTATCACCGAAGGGGGGGAATCATAATTGAAAACTGTTATGGTACAGTACGTTCCAGAAGTGAAGCGACAAATTTCAGAGGATTTCGTTCGAAATTCACTAACTGGTAACTACGACACATTGCTGAAAAACTTTTTTTTCCTACATTGAAAACTCTATCAAGCAAATTAAAGCTAACATATGATGCACAAATATCAAATCTATGATATTTATAACAATCATAAGAAAAATGACGGTAATAGTAATTATTTCAAAGTATAGTAATTATTTCAAACTATAGAAACGAAACAATTTGAAATTTTTGTTCAACACAGGATTACCAATATTACCAATGTATATTTCGTTTGGTTTAGACTTTTGCTTCCATCCTTTAGACCCAACTATGCCAGGTTCTTTTTACCTTTTGAAATTATGTTTCAAAGGTTAACTGAACTAGAATGCAATCAAAACATAGCTAACCTCCAACAAAAAATTTCTAATTTGGTCCATAAAACATATGTTCATCTAAAAACTAAGTGGACACCTTTTTTTAGACCTGCTGATTTAAGAGTGCTATTGAATTTGAGGAAACGAGAGGACATAATCATATGTAAACCAGACAAAGGTAAGGGAGTGGTTATTCTAAACAAGAACGATTATGTACAAAAAATGAAAACTATCTTGTCTGACAGTTCGAAGTTTGAGGCCCATGGCGAGCCTTCCTTTCTTGATATATATAAGCGAGAAGACAAGATTAACAGATTTCTAAGGAAAATTAAAAATGATAACATCATAAATGAAACTACTTATCAACAACTGTTCGTCACTGGTTCATCTTTTAGTGTTCTTTATGGGCAACCAAAAATTCATAAACCTGACCTACCTTTAAGACCAATTATGGCTGCTTGTAACAATCCTTCTTTCTCTATCTCAAAATTTTTAGCTGGACTTTTGTCTGAATATAGTAATAATGAATATTCTTCAAAAAATGGATATGACTTTCAACAACTGATTACCAGACCAAGATGGAGATTACTATATGGTTTAGTTTTGACGTTTTGAGTCACTGTTTACCAACGTACCTCTTAATGAAACCATCAACATTATACTTAACAAAATATTTATTGACGAAGATACAAATTTCCATGGTTTTAATCGGGCTATTTCTAAACAATTACTCGATTTTGCACTGCAAGATTCGATGTTTGTATTTAATCAGCGACTCTACTCGCAGGTCGATGGAGTTGATATGGGTTCTCCTTTAGGCCCCATTTTTGCACATTTTTTTATGTCTCATTTGGAGTCTGAGTTTTTAAACCGGTGAGATTCTAACTTTAAGCCCTCATTATATCG
Organism: Macrobrachium nipponense; assembly: GCF_015104395.2. Classification (NCBI taxonomy): domain Eukaryota; kingdom Metazoa; phylum Arthropoda; class Malacostraca; order Decapoda; family Palaemonidae; genus Macrobrachium; species Macrobrachium nipponense. The sequence goes on along the minus strand of NC_061093.1, from coordinate 57,454,003 downwards.
TAGATATGTTGATGATACCTTTGCCTTGTTTCAACACCCATGGCAATGTTATTCTTTTTTAGAGTATATTAACAACTTTCATCCTAATATCAAGTTTACAATGGAAGTAGAGAACGATGATTGTTTACCTTTTTTAGATTTGAAAATTACCAGATCTAACTCTGAGTTCTCCACGTCAGTCTATAGAAAACGTACTTTTACTGGACTGACTAACAATTATTATAGTTCGTATCAACAATCTTTTAAACTTAATACTATTCACACTTTGGTTAATAGAGCACTGAAATACTCTTCGTCTTGGGAACTATTTCACATGGAAATTACTTTTTGTTGGGTTTCTTCAAATCTAATTCATATCCACTCGAAATTGTTAAAAAAAAAAAAACAAAAACATTAACAAAATAATTACGAAATTCTTACAGCCACCAATACCTAATTTTAATGTCCCCAAAAGACTATTTAATGTCACTATCCCTTATATTTCTGACTTAAAATTTACATCCAGCCTCACACGAATTATTGAACATGAGATACCATGCCTTAAAGTTAAGCTCATATCTAGCAATCCCTGCACAATTGGTTCCTTTTTTTAACTATAAAGATCGCCTTCAGCCTTTTATGCGATCCAACGTTATATATAAATTTACATGCCCTGGATGTCCGGGCTCTTACGTCGGATCAACTCGAAGGCTGTTAAGGGTCAGATATTGCTCTCACTTGGGCTTCAGCTTTCGTACTGGTCAGAGAATAAAACAACCTGAATTTTCCAACATCAGGAATCATGCCTCTCATTACAAAATAGAAGTACAAAAAGAAGAGTTTTCCATAATAGACCATGTCAAACAACCTGACCATTTAACTACCCTTGTTCCCTCCTCAACAGTAATACGTCCTCAGCAACTCTGTACATGGCATAGTTGAAGTCGTTTATTTTAACGTCATAACGTGTCTTAGTTCATTCCATCTTCTCTCCTCACAATGAAACGGTTGGTGTCTTAAGCAGTCTCTTTTAACCTGTTTTTTTACTGTTTTCTTTGATATAATTTTTAAGACTATTTTTAGAATATGTGAATTCCTGTTTTTTGCACTTTTATTGTTTTAACTTATAAATGTGTCTTTATGTTCTTTCAGACTGATGATGCACAGAGAATTTAATGTGCGAAACTTTTTCTTAGAATAAATTTGTCATTATTACATCTCGTATTCAATGGACATCCCCTGGAGTTTATATATACAAATATATATATATATATATATATATATATATATATATATATATATATATATAAGTATATTATATTATATATATATAGAAGCACCCGACATGACCAATAGGCCTAGTGCTCAATTCTTAAAACAGGCCTCTGGTTAATCCTGGACTATAAACATCTGTCCATCCGAGCCTGGTGGTGGTTGCGCATGGCTAAACACTGCGTCCCAGGCTTTAAATAGTTCACTATGTGAAAGTCTTAGGTAAATAAAAGGATATCTTGATGTACATTTGCAACTGAAAGAGTGTTTTAATAATTTACTGTATTTGAATTACTTACCGTTAATATTCGAAATATGATATTATTTAAAGCCAAGGACGCAGTGTTACCATGCGCAAACACCACAGGCGGGGATGGACAGATGGAAAAAAACAGAGTATAGATAAAAGGTCCTGTGAGAGAGAGAGAGAGAGCATAACGGGAGATACTCGAATTAAAACAATGCTCGCCAAGCATATTCACACTTGTGCACTGAAAAAAAAGGTGGAAACCTACGGAAATACTTGTTTGATGCGACCCTGAACGCAATTCCACACGCAAAAATTTGCACAATTGAGGAATTCGATGAAATTATTAAATAACAAGCTGGAAAATATATTTCATTGATTCTTGAAATAGGCCTAACCATGTAGCCAATGCTAGACGCGCTATAACTTGGATTTCGTTTTTTTTTTTTTTTTTTACACCAACTTGTCTTATTCATATTTCATTTGATCAGATGCTAAACATCTTTGTGCTTTATCAAAATAAATCATAATAACTTTCGATATAATGCTATAAAAGTAGAAAGTTAATTTACAAATCATATTAAGCCAATGCTATGCACCTCGTTCCTGCTGCCCACCCATGGTGAACACTCGATATCACACATTGAGAGCGTCGATGTTTTTATGGGGAATTTTTTTTTTTAATTAACAATTATTGAACTAACATTGATCATTCAATGGGGAAATACTTTCTGTACTTCTACAGTTAATCACTGATACGTATTATCAGCTATAGAGGATGACAATAATTGGAGTAAAATATACTAACTGGCAACCCCACGAGAGTTTCTAAAGTAGTACAATCAATTTTGAAATTTGTAGCCTCACTTTTGACGCTTACTGTACCAGCTGACGTTCAATACCACTGGTGTATCAAGGAAGGTGTAAGTTACCTCGGCTCTACCGTCGAGTGTTTGTATACTTCGCGTCGGCATCAACCCACCCCTACCATGATAGCCACCGGTATATGACAATTATTTTGCCCTGGATTCATGGGTCACAATGCTCATTGCTCCAGAGGCAGTAAAGCAACACACGCAAACTGTAGAATACGTCAAACGATTTGCCAAATGATCAATTATTGCTGATTGGTTTCTTAATGAGAAGGAGATGGGACTAGACAGCCAGTTATCCTATTAACAGCTTCACAGAGTTTGGAAGAAGAGCAGTTATTACCCATCTTAGTGTGCTAGTGCGTTATTCAGGTTAAAAGCTCTTTAACTATCCATTATGCGTTGATGTAATATATTATTGCATTAAGGTAACCCATTCTGCATGTCCAGGACGCCATATAGGAGAAGGGAAGAGGAGCAAGCGTTAGGCCTAACCTACCTTCGTGCAAGTGTTTACATTCATGACAATTATCTGTCTCACGCATTGTCGCCAATTTAGTGGAACTTCACACATACGCCGATGCATTTACAAACTGTTTCCATGAATTTTAGTCATAGTAATGCAATGATGATAAAATTGCTCTAATATGTATATATGCTACAAATAGATACGCTAATTTCACTTACTTCCACGGTTTTTTGTAAGTCTTATACCCAGTTTAGGAGGGTAAACACATACCAATTGGCAGCACTGGTCTCACCTGTCTGGGTCGTAAGACGTTGAGACGAGAAATGTCAAAAACGAAGGCGTGGCCGAGTGATGGCTGTAGCTGTTGACTGCAAACAGTCCGTTGACTGGCAATTAGTCAGTCTGGATATAACTGGCCTTGTGACTTACTGGTCTGGGAGACTGCTGTGCTGGCGAATGCAGGCGCCATACGGTTGGTTTGGTTATATATATATAAAAAAAACGTTGGTGTTACCTAAGAATGTTTTCTTAGTACCAGTTCCATGTTTTGCTCTCACCTGTTAATAATCTCATCGTTAAGTGACTCCCAGCCACACCAAAAACTCCTTAGTTTGGACAAGTGTTCTTTCAAAATAGGTTTGTGTCGATGATGACAGTCAATTACAGTTTTATACAGAAGCAGTACAAGCAAGGCTCAATTTATCCAGGCAATACGCGGCAACTGGTTGCAATTTTTCCATACGTCAGCTCAGGGATGGGTCCTAAGCTTCGCCCCTTGGGAATCCCACCACTTGGTAGGGAGTAAAGTTGATTATCATCATCATCATCATCATCAGCTTGTACTGTTAGATCGTGAGTTGGCCATTAATTTTCCTCACTCCTCTTCAGGTAAAATTACTGACAACAGTTTTTTGGTGTAGTATTGTGTTAAGTATTGATCATTATTGCAAGTCGCTATTCATTATGTTCAACTGATTTGATTGTTTTTTCTGGTATGTCTTAGATTAATGTATAAAAGTAGTTCCTTCAGTGATGCTATTGAGAGGCAAAAGTAATAAATTGCACCTAATTATCAAGAATAACTATATATGTACTAGCTTGGTATGAAATATCTGACGTAGTACATTAACTTTTCGAAGACGAAGGTGAGGTATATGGTGGACTGTACGCGTCACTCAAGGGTTCTTTGCAGTGTCTCTTTTGCCCCTAGCTGCAACCTCTTTCATTCCTTTTACTGTACTTCCGTTCATATTCTCGTTCTTCCATCTGACTTTCCATCCTCTCTAACACTTGCTTCGTATCGCAGCTACTTTGAGGTTTGCCAGAAATTAAATGTAACAGGTGGTAGAAGCAGAACTGAACAGGTTAAGAGAGACAGAAGAGTAAGACAAAGGGAAATAAATGGAAAGGCAACGTTGAAAATATATAGGAAACTGAAGGCAAACAAATTATAAGAAACTATATATTGTAAACAGTTTATTGACAACTTTGAGCATTTTAACTTTTATGAAGCATACAGCAATATTAGGAACAAAATTAGACTATTGTTATATCAGGGTGATAAAGAGAAACGAATAACTTGCATCAGACTGTTCACATATTTGTCCAGAGAGTAAATTAAAGAGTGGGAAGGATTTATCAAATATATATGGCACAACATAAAATAAAAGTCAAATATTTCAAAGATTTTTATCATAGCTCCAGCGGCTCTTCTCGGGATATGAGAGAAGATTCAAGACATAGTAAAATGACAAAATACATCTATGAAATACAGCAAGATGACAAACAAAATACATAAATGTATAGATATTTAGATTCAAAAGCACAACCAAGTGCAAAATAAGACGAGGAGGTGAGCCGTTACATATGGTAAACCTTTCTATTACTACTACTACGACTGTCATTTCAGTCAGGTGATTGCGTCTGTTAACTGTTCTCTATTTTTCGAGGTAAATAACGGCTTATTACTTCGGAAGTTTATTTTTGCTATAGTATTCTGGGGTATTTTGGTTCATTATCAAGAAACTGTCGTTATTTTTCGTCGGGCGACTGTAATTAACCTCAGAACTGTTATGTTTCCCTCACCCGGGGGTTCTTGCCCCCCCCCCCCCCCCCTCCGAACTAAGTAACAGACCCACTACTAGGTTAGGTTAGTATAGGTAGTTCCTATTATAATGTTTTTTTTTTTTTTCTAGCCAATCTTTTCTTAAACATATGGTTCCCGAATGACTTCCAGGGTAGCCATCATGCCAATAACATGTCTGTTCTCTCTCTCCAAGTGTTTTACCCCCCCACCCAAAAACCCCCATTCTCAAAGGGTCCCCAGTAAAGGCGAGGTTAGTACCTAGCTAATAATTGAACTACCAAATCTCAAGGAAGAAACAACCGAGTGGACTAGCTGATCCAGTCTTGTCCGCTTGTTAATCCACCCTCCAAAAAAGTACTCTTGCTTACTTCTAAAGGAGAGTAGAGGTCTCGAGGTGTTGCTCCCACCACCAATGACTCTTGACTGGTGCCCATCTCCGGTGTCAGGACGTGTTAAAGTACTTTTTCGGAGGGTGGATCAACAAGCGGGCAAGACTGGATCAGCTAGTCCACTCTGTTGTTTCCCCTAATGTTTGACACAATCACTTTCAAAATGCATGACTTTCTCTTCCATTGAAGTTCTTTCTCATATCAGTGTCATAATATTATTATGCTGTATGGTATTTTTTTTCCCTTAATTTTCTTTTAACTTTCACAGATAACGACTACCTAGTATATAATGTGAGACATTCGCTAGAAGAGTTGAAGACCAAAGGCCAAAATGAAGCTGGAAACGCAATTATTCATGCCATGGTGTTGATATGCATTCCATAACACTGTAAATCCTGGAGCATCAGTGACTCACAATGATTACCTCAGAAGGTAATTTTGGTACAGAAAGTATTCTTTGTATGGGTTAACTATCAGAGAATATTACCCCTTGCCACCTGAACTCGGTACTGTATTGATGGTTAGTCCTTTCAAAATCACAAAAAAAAGCAGAGTTGTTAAATCAAATGAGTTTAAAATTACATCGAACAATAATTTGAAAAACATGACGGAAAAAGCTGTCGGTCAATTTGGATTACACATACCCTTAGTATACAGTAATAAGTATTTAGCCTACATTGAACAGTTAGCTAGAGTAAAACTAGGTGAAGGTACATATTGATTAAGTTAATGTTAATAACTCTTATCTTTGCTCCTGTTTAGAAGTACTTGGTCACCTCAGAAAGTGGCTATATAACCAATGATCTCAAAGTTTTGTCAGTGTCATAGTCCCTGTACCATGAGAAAGATAGATAAAAAATAAAATTGATTCAAAATTGCAACAAAAATATTGCATAAGAGATTCAAGTTATTATAATGTCAATGAATAAGGAAAATGTATATGCATTGCACATTTTGGACTCTTGATGATTATTGTATCTGAAAAAGAAGTTAAATTTTTTCCAGTGAAAACTTTACTATGTATGCAACAACACATATCTTAACCTAATAGGTATAGTATTAGGATACATACAAAGTTCTCAACTCTTAACTAACCTTGTACTCCTCAACAGTGCAGGATTAATTTTTATGGGAAATGTGTAGGCATTTCTGTGCAAGGCCTGTAGGAGTAAGATAACTCTACAAAGTTTAATGGTGATGAGTGTGAATCCTAATTATTGCTAGAGTGATTACTATCTTGCAATAAAATATTTTCCATTATTGTGTTTAAAGTACATGTTAGTTTTGCAATGGTACTGTAGTACATGTGCATTCATTCCAGTTCATATAATTCTTGTGAGCGTACAAACCCTTTTCTTTTAAATAGTAGATATACAATTACACAACTTAGTTTCCAAAATTTAACAACTGGATCAGCAGTTGCCAAGGGTATAATTATAATCAACATAAAGGTTTGTATATCCAAGAAGAGTGCATATTATCCTGAATTTGTTTCTAAATTTACCATTTACAGTTTTTGCTTTGATTACTATACATATTTATATTTTGCATTCCAGGTTCCAGCCTTCCTATTGTTCACATAAGGGTGGTATATGAACAAAGTTGCAAGGTGTATCCATGTGACTATTGTTTCAAAACATTCACTTCAGAAAAATCTCTCTCCTCCCATATTTGCGCACACCACAAGTCTGTTGATGTCCAAGATGTGTTTGTTTGTTCAATATGTAATTGTTGCCTTCTTAGCCAGTCAGACTTACTGGAACATGCTGCTTTGCGCCATCAGGTAATGTATTTTTGATTAATTGTGCCATGATTAAGATAAATGTTATTTATTTCATGTCAATAATTTCCTGAGGTATACAGTAGACCTCTGCCTATTCTTCGGTTCCGGATTCGTGGACTCACCTGTGTGGATTTTTCTATGGAACATATATACACTTTTTTTTTTTTTTTTTAGAAAAATCTGCCTATTAGCTGCATTTTATAGAAGATATGATATTAATTTATTAATTTTTTCACATTTTCCATGCTATAATTAGTGCAATATTTATGAATTTCTATAGTAAGTTATGTATACATTTAATTAGAATACATATCAATTCCCACTCTTCTCCGAAGCTTCATAGCAAGTGGAGAGGTAACCTAACTGTCAATTATCTTGATATATTGACAGCAAAGTGTAGAAAATGTCGCCCATTTGATTGGTTTCAAAGAATACAGGTACTGTATGGTTGCCCACTCGGATGGTTAAAAAAAATGTCCCTCTCTCTCGTCTCTTCTCTCTGCTCCCTCTCTCTTCTCTCTCTCTTCTCTCTCTCTGCTCCTCTCTCTCTCTCTCTCTCTTTCTCATAAATCTTGAATTTCCATCTTTTGATATCCAACGTAAGAAAAACTTCTCTTTATTTTTATCACTTGTGCAGTCAGAAAAGTGAGTCAGTGGTAACCACTGTAGACTAATGTCAACCATGGGTTTGTTATGGATCAAGTTATATTTTAGCCACTATATTTAGCCATGTCACAGAAAATGATTCTGTAATGAAGGATTCTTTGTACTTCCAGTTACAGCTTCTGGGATCTGATGCCAGTTTCCAGTTATGCCAGTACTGTGGAGCCCAGCTCCCTAACCATGAAACTTTAGGGAAACACATTGAAAAAGACCATGCAGGGGCATTCTTGAAGAAAGGATGTAGTTCATCAGACATCATTGAACTTACTTTGAGTGAAATTTCAAATATTGGTATGGGAGATAAGAATTGCAGAACTCTTTTCAAAGTAATAGAGATACCTTTAGAAGAAAAAGAGAACTCGTATTGTGAAGACCCTAAGAGTTTGGTAAAGGGAACGGATGATAGAGAAGCATATAAGGTAAAAAGTTCAGGTGAAACCGAAGTGTCAAGAGTAAGACAAGATATAGTAGTAGACCAGAAATGTTCAAAAATTGAAGGGCCTCTCAATAAAGATTTTAGGACCAAGGTAAACATGAAGAAAGATGCTGTGTTGCAGTTTGACTGTAGTAAACAAGAGCTCTGGAATGAAGCTTCTGTGCGTTCAGAGGGTGAGGAGCACGAAAATTCTAAACTGGCTATAACTGTACTTTGTGAGCCAGATGAATCAGCATTTCCATCAGCTAAAGGGGAACTTGTTCTGACTGTGGAAAGTGAGGAAAAACTTGTTTGGAGCAAGGATGTTGTGTCAAAGGTCATATCTTCATCAGGCATCTTAAGAAAGTCATCCCTCAATGATAAGATGCTTGATTTATTGCCAGTGAGTGTCAGTAGGGAAGAAGCAGAAGTTGTGACGCAGTTGTATAGTGGGACTGACCAGATAGATGGTAACAAACGTTTATCGCCAGCCAACAGCAATGTGGAAACGCATATTGTTGTTGGGTGTGTTGATGGGATGGAAAACTGTATTGCGGAGGATAAAGGTAATAATGTCTAGGCTTTTAACTGTTTCAGGAAGTGTTACATTTTTAAAAGATTGCTGTATATTTCCAAGTTATTTGACCCATTATAATGAACTCTGGTTATATGATTGCTATATTTTATAGTAAAATACCTTAGAAATGAAAACTAATAAAATCTCTCTAGTGACTGAAAAATATTTTGTTTACAGGTACAGACTGTCAAAAGGTCATCAAAACGAGAGACTGCTGTATTTGTGGGAAAAGATTTACAAACATGGTAAGAGAAAACATCTAGCTTTACTCTTTAATAGAAAAGTGATTATAAGAATGATTAACTGCATGTTGAAGTCTGTATTTCATCCTAAGAGACCACTTACCAGGAGATCTTGTGTAGTTTTATATATTTTTTAATAAATTTTTTTATAGAAACTTGGACACTATACTATTTCTATTATTCCAAAATATATTCCCTAAAAGGGGAAATATGGTACTGTTCAAATATAACCACTCACTAATGATGATTATATTGTCATTCTCTTCCCTCATTTTTCATCCCTCAACAATGCATTGGCTCTATCCGCAGTAACCTCTTAAATAGCAGTGCAGATTGGCCCCTAGAAAATATGACATAGGGGCAAGCAACCATTTCATTCTTTAGCTACATCAAAGTCAGTCCTGCTCAGAGTCCCCAGTTTGGCTGGAATCAAAGTTGGCAGTGGTATACTTGCTAAGATCAGCAAAACAAGGGCGGGGAGATGAAGGAAATATTTTGTAGCCGATATCCAAATTTTTTTGAACACTGATGTCTAGTGGTTTTTTTGCATATGTATCTGTAAAAAATATATTGTGGTATTAGTTGAAATTGTAATTGTTATTCTTTACAGTAACAGTATTAGAACCAAGTTTTGCATTTTTTTTTTTACAATTTAAGCAAGTATTTAACTCAAAGCCTCAAAAAAGGTTAGTAACTACAGTGCCCCGAGTGAAGTGCACTGCAATTTCCTTGCTGTCTCTTCAGCCCTTAGCTGCAATGCCTTTCATTCTTGTTACTATACCTCCATTCATATCCTCTTTCTTCCATTTTACTTCCCACCCTCTCCTAACAATTCTTTCGTAATGCAACTGCAAGGTTTTCCTCCGGTTCCTTTTACACCTGAATTTCCCTTTCAACACTGAATGACCTAAGTCCTAGTGTCAGGCCTTTGGCCTAAATTTTATATTCCACTTAGAAATAACTCCAAGTGATTACTGTATCTCTTTCTTTGCAGGGAGAATTGGAAAGACATGAAGGCAGTGTCCATGGGGTCCGGATCAAGTGTGATCTTTGCAATGACACATTTGCATTTTCTAAATCCTTAAAGACACATTATTTACGAAAGCATAGCAATTCTAAAAGCTTTCCATGTGAGGTATGGTTAGTATGAATATGGTTATCACACCTTTACTATTTTTATACTGGGTACAATAGGTTTTCAGGTAATAAGTTTGTAACATAAGATTGTTTCCTAATAGGTAATGCATAACTTACAGAAATTAATGCAGGAAATGAAAACCTTTGGCCATTAAGCTTTTGATGAAATTTTTTGGTTAATTCATTGATTATTGTAACTGGAAATTAATGTTAATTACCTTAAGGAATCCTAGGATATCTTGTAGATTATATTAGTAGAAGTTGATGTATCACAACTTGCTGTCGGTGACAGATGATAACTCTTCTCTTGAAGCTGTCGTTCTTGATACTGTACCTTTTGTATTCTCTTCCATCTTGCTTTCCACCCTCTTCAACAATTATTTCAACATTATTTCCAGTTCTGAATGACCACATAAGTCCCAGCACTTGCCCTATGGCCTAGATTTTATATTCTAATTTCAATTCCAAAAGGTTTTGCTGTTGTAATTACTAATGAATTGGCTCTCAAATTAAACTCATCTGTTATGATAAGATATTTGGTAAGATATCCAGAAAAAACATCTTGTATGTTTCCTTATTTGCAGTTTTGTGGAAGCTGTTTCAAGTCAAGGGGTAATTTATGGTCCCATCGTTTAAGCCACCATGGTGCAAAAAGACACGAATGTCCGCAGTGTCCACAGCGTTTCTGTACAAAGTCAAAACTAAACAATCATCTTCAGACTCATTCAGGTGGAGTCTTCATATCATTGAGGGGTTGTTCACAACATGTGATTGTTTTTATTATTATTATTATAATTGCTTAACTAGACCATTGATGTATCTGCATGAGTAATGCATAAGCGAGTGATGTTCAAGTACTATGTACTGTTAAATGTAGTTTTATAGTAAGACAAGGAAAACTTACATTTACATTGCCTGAGCTTTAGATGTAATAGTTCCAATCTCGTTGGCTTAAGTAGGTTCATTTTATAAAGCCGATAATTTTTGTTACTGATTTTACTTTCTTTTTTTTTTTTTTATACCTAAGCTTTCTGATGTTCATGTTGCTCATATGTAAGGCCTAATCTCACAGGTCACAGGAATGCCTCTTGGTGATTTGACCAAAGTTTGAAGGAATCCGAAAAAAAAAAAATTAAAATATGATAGAAAATTCCTTTTTAATGTTGGAATAGAATAAGTCTCTCTAGTGGGCAATATTTTGAACAGATGTACAGTATAGAAAGTAAGGCTGCCAAAGGTAATGATGTATGTAATATATGGAAATTAAACTTGTTCTAAAAACCATGTACAGTATCATATTAGTAGGCTTATGTTTAATATTTTGTACACTTGCAAACTAAAGCATAATTGTATTTCATTTCAGGGAAAAAGAAATACCAGTGTGGAGAGTGCAATAAGGGATTTATATATCCTGGTCTACTTGTGCATCACATGGGCAAACATTTTTCTGAAGAAAGATGGGATGATGCTCCTGAGTAAGTTTTGTTTTCATCTGGCATGAGTGAATATTTTCTGTTCCAAAGTCAATATATGTCGAGAAAATTTTTTTTACATACAAACCCATTAGTATCTGTAATTAACCCAACATTTTGCATGTTAAAAAGATGTTTAGAAGTGTTTGGGATTTAGAATTTGGTACACAAGGACTGGGTTTGTAGTTACACATTGTCCGACTCACTTTTATATTGCATTGGAATACTTATAAAATTTAGGCTAAATGCCAACCACTAGGACCTAAAGGTAAATTTTGAGTAAAGTTTTTAAATGTTTAACAGGAGGAAAGCATTGTGGTTGCCGAGAAAAAAATTGTTAGGAGGAGAGGATCTTCCGTCTTTCCACACACTCCTAACAATTGTTTCATAGTGCAACTGCAAGGTTTTCCTCCTGTTGCACCTTAGCAAGATCATTATTTATTTTATTTAGTTTTAGCAAGAGCATTCAGTTTATTGTATATTCAATGATTTTTATGCCTTGTCAATATTTCAGCCTGATGATGAGGTTAAATACCTCACAACTATGCATTTTATCAGCATTATAGTACAACTGACTGTATCAAAGGACAGTCCCAAATGAAATGCTGCATTAAACTTTATATTCGTGTTTGCAGGAACGAGACATTCTACTTGGTTGAGGTCAAGACTGAGGATGCTGATGCTCCAAGTACATCAGACAACCAATTGCAGTGATTAATATATACGCCACACAAGACCCAGGTTGTTGCATAGATATTCAAATGTATAGCATTTTAGTTTATTTTCATTTTGACAAGGTGCCTTCTTGTAGGTAGAACATTAGTATTTCAGAGAGGTGGTTTGCATAACCATTTCACATACCTTCAACTTTTGTCAAAGCAACAACCACTGGATGTTAAAATTTAGACTAAGGAATATAAACCAAATAACATTTTCATATTTTTAATTGTTAAACAACCCCATAATTATTTTTTGAGACCTGTCCTTAAACACAATGATGTTGAGGTACCACAAGCAGAACAATTGGTAAATCACTCTCCTTGAGGTAGTAACATTCTTGGTGTTTACATTAGTGACAAGGAAGTTATAGTAATGAACTAAAGGCAGTAAGTTCAGTCAAGAGCACTGGAGATCTTGAGCACTGAAGTACATGTGCCTGTAAGAATTACTGATTAACATATCTATGTAATAAAAAGCATTAAAAGTTCAAACTTGGGTAAATCAATTATAGAGAATTCACACTTCTAACAATGCATTATTAGTGTGAAATGCCTCTAAAAATGCACCATCATCATAATACTCTATCATCATAATTCTAAGTTACTGTGAACTTCTATGCTCAGGTTATTTACATAGTTGGTAACAGTATATGATGCTGACATGTGACTGCGTTTTCTCTATAGAAAAATCGTTGATATAGTATGCAAAACTATAAATTTTGTTAGTTAGCATAAAGTTCATCTCTTTTTAAAGGAACTTTTAGAAGAGCACCCTCTACAATCATGCAGACTCGAGGAAGCTTTGTTCATAACTACATCGAAGAAATATTGAATATTTGCATTTTGTCACAATGCACTAACTTATAGAACACAAAGTTACAATTTTTTAAATAAACAGCTGTTACAATGCTTGAAACGTTACTCAACAGCTGAATACCCCTTCCTAAAGTCTTGTAGATGCTTCAAGATAGCCATAAGTGCAATTCCAACTGGAAATCCAAAGGTACTTTTATAAGGCAGAGGAAGACTTGACCGAAAACATCACTTGGGAGAAAACTGAGGAAAATGGGTATTTTTAAACACTTTACTGCTGGCTGACCCAGCACATATAGAGAGACTCAACAGACCTGTAATGGATTACATTTTGGAATCTTGTATTAAAGCTCAATGTGTTAGCTAAAAAAGCAAAAACAATCCTACCTTTTTTCCACATAGTAAAATATGAGTTACAATACACAAGTTGATCTGTCATATCAGAATTTTGAGAAATACAGCAAATTAACAGTGGCATTTATCTGTAACTGCTACTACAAAGAAGAATGTATAGCAGCAATATTGAAAAAACCAATTTCCTATTTTCTAATTAGAAAATAAATTTAGACAATTAACAAGAGCCTTAAACATCAAAAAAGATGGAAGGTGTCAAACTTACAGTAAAATTTTAATTTAATTTCTTTAACCTTGACATTACATTCATCAAAGGAAGCTCATTCAAACAGTTACAATGAAGTTACTACTGCAGAAACATTAAATTTCAATGTTGCTGACAATAGGTGATGCCAAACATTAAATTCAATTCACTTCAACACACTGCTGAAAGCACATGTAATGGTTAATATTCATTAACAAAGTACAACACTCCATCACTATTTCAACCAGACTGTATTCCACAATTTCTCCGTTATAGTTATCAAACGTCAATTCACATACATGAATTGCAAAGCTAGACAATGCATTCAAGTTACATTCATAACTTTTTAAATTTAAAAAAACAAAAATCACCAATTACAGCTCTTAAATATCCACAAAGCTCTAAATACTTGGTAAAGGCATTAAACACAGGATGATTTTCAGTCATCCTTTTTGGACTCCACAACACCCGAGGCTTTCATTGCATCCTCTTGGAGCTTGGCATGTTCCTCAAGCAAGCGGTCATACTCACGACCAACAGCCTTTGCCTGTTTGAGAGCAGCGTCACGTTCAGCAACAAGGCGATGGTTCTCTGCAAGAAATGTCGAATTGTGTGTGAGAACAAAAGAGAATTGCATTATTGTTCTTCAGAATAAGAATGCTAAACAAAAACATTTAAATTTCTAAAGGCATGCTAAAACAGCATATTTAACTCAAGTGCTCAAAAGTTCAATACAATACACACTTAAACTGTTTAATGTCATACAAAAGACTATCTTGTGTCTTAACACAAAAATACAGTCTACTACCTTAACATAGCCAATTATTTCTGTACATTGAAGAATAAAACCAATAAAAAAGTTGCACCTTCCAATTAACACTAATAATTTAATGAGCAGATTGAACTTTTAAAATCACTAAAAACTTACATCATGTTTATCTGTGGCAACCTTTTACTTTCCTTATAAAAACACCTTGACCAAGTTCGTGCTGGCAATTTATGTTTCCACAAATTCTAATCCTAGTAAAGATTGTGTGTTCAAACATATGCCAGAAGCTGATACATATGTCTTTGCAGATATTAGTATAAAGGTTTATTTACACGAGTAAGAACTGTCTGTAAGAGCTTTTACACAAAGGGAACAGTTAGGGACATAACCTAATTTTCCAACTATACTCCAGGGTAAAAAGTTTCCTTGCACTCCCTTCCTTACCTTTGGATTTCATAGTCTTTCCTACTTTCAGATATTCCTTAACTCATAACCACTAGGAGTGACTTATATGATAACTAAGATCAAATATATCTTACTAATTTGTATTAATCTGAGTTATATGTATAAACTAATTGGCAAAAACAGTATATTACTGAATACAGACAGTCCCCGGGTTACGACGGGTTCGGCTTACGACGTTCCGAGGTTAAGGCGCTTTTCAATTATATTAATCAGAAATTATTTCTGGGGTTACAACGCATGTTCCAGGGTTCCAATGCCTACAACACTGATCTGGCAGATGAAATATGACACAATAAATGCAAAATAATCAAAATTTGAAGGTTTTTTTTTTTGATGAAAAATGCAATAAGAATGTTATTGTCATGATACAATAAAGTTTTATGCATACTTACCTGGCAGATATATACTTAGCTATAGACTCCGTCGTCCCCGATAGAAATTCGAATTTCGCGGCACACTCTACAGGTAGGTCAGGTGATCTACCGCCCCGCCGCTGGTGGCGGGAATAGGAATCATTCCCGTTTTCTAAGACAGATTTTCTCTTCCACCTGTCTCCTGAGGGGAGGTCGGGTAAGGTCGGTTGGGCCATAAACCGTATATATCTGCCAGGTAGTATGCATAAAAACTTTTTATGTATCATGACAATAACATTTTTATGCATTCAACTTACCTGTCGATATATACTTAGCTGATTGGCACCTTTGGCGGAGGGTAAGAGACAGCCTAATTTACTGAATAGACAGGAAACAACATACGTTGTAGGTAGGTAATAAATAAATAAAACCTTTGTTCCTATGTGTTTAGACGAAGGGTTGACCTCCTAGCTATTGCTAGGAGTCTGCTTCGTCTCAAGAGCCTCAGCGAGGATGTGACCTATGGCTAAGAGTTCTTGTAGATCTGTCAATGGGGTCTTATCCACTTACTTGACAGAATCTAATGGTTATTTGTCAAAGGGGTCCTATCCACTTACATGACAAAACACCTATGCCTACTGGCATAATTAAGGAGCACAACACCGATCCCGATCACCTGATCCTAACACGAGGGTTTGTGCTTAATTTGAAAAGAGCTATCCCCAAACTCATTTCAAATAACCCAAAGAAAATAGTATACTTATGTTAAAATAAAATTTTTTAACTCACTAGTTAAGGATCAGTGTCGGCTCCCTATCCCAGCAAGCGTGTCCGTAGACACGTAACCAAGAGAGAAGGTCTCTCAGTAGGGTCAACTTGACCTCCTTCGTGCAAAGAGAAGACAACACAGAGTTGCATCTCCCGTAAATTACAGCTATTATGTCTCTCACGACATATTGTTATGGAAAGAACAAGAATTGTTAAAAGCTCGCACTTCAAGCGCTTTTAATTCTCAGCTGTTTGAAGGAATCATCAAGTTACTTAAGAAGTGCTTTAGAGATCACACTGTTCCAAAGAAGACCAGGGCGGCTTTCTTTGAAATTTGATTCTTCCTTCTGGATGAAGCCTAGAGCACTTGGCTTTTGTGCCTGGCTGGCGCCTCGCGCCGCTGAGGCTGGCGCCTCGCGCCTGTCTGACGCCTTGCGCTTGGCTGGCGCATGTTGCTTGCCTGGCGCCTGGCTGACTTCTCCCCACTTGCTGGAGCTTCGAGCTTGTTAAAGAGTCTCGAGGAAACTGGCGATGCCCACATCGGACACTTTTTCCGATTTATTTGCCTCTAGCGCATCTGCGCCAGGCTGGAGGCACGCTCCTTCTCCTCATCAGACAATGACAGTGTTTATTTGGACTGTCTTCCTCTGGCGCTGTCTTGCCTTTCTGGTATTTGGCGCCTGATTGGCGCTATATTGTCCGAAAAGTCCTTAACATCCACAAATCGTTTATCAGGAGACTGGAGAAGGTGGAAGAATTCTGTCACTTTGAGCTTTTGGTCTCTCCTCCGGTAAGGGGAGGTGATTGTAATCAGCTACATCCAGTACGCGATTAGGATATCTAACCGTACGAGAGATAAGAGTCTTCCTCCGAGGAGGGTCCTTCTTGAATACTTCCGTGCTCACGAGATCTCTTCTTACATGTTGAAAGGGGTCCTCTCGTTGCAGAATCTTCCCTATCCTTGCCCGAAGGAAGGGAAGAAGCCTGGAAGTCGAAGGAGACTCCGAGCTGAAATTGGGAGTACTCCTGATTTCTAGCTCTTTATTGTATCCTCTGTCACATTCTGGGAAGCATTTCGAGCTGTCATCGCATACCAAAGACTCTGTAGGCAAACGTTTGAACCATTCTACTGTATTGATAGAAAACGTAAGTACTCTGCCTGGACAACGAAACCTCTATCTGAAACATTGAATCAGGAATAGGGGGTTTCAGGTTCTTTTGCTAGACATACTATGCTGGCAAGAACCCATTGTCTAGTTTCTCCATAGAATCTGATGCGCGAGATTCCAATGCTCAAAAAATTCACTTGTCTTCTTGGTCGTTTAGGACCCAGAGAACAAAGAATTCCCTCATAAAAATTTCTCAAAGAAGTTTGATGAGGAGCAGTTTCCATCTTGTCGGAACATGGAATCTGTGGCCACAAAAAGATCCCCATTAGAAGTACATGATATCCTACTCTTGTCATATTGAGGTATATATCGTATAAGATCCCGAAGATCTTAATCCTCTGCTATCTCCAATTCCCTTTGTAGAGACAGAGTATAGCCTTTTACTGCGTTCTTTGATAGCAGATATATACAAAGGTGATTCTTCCCTCTGAAAGGGAAGAAAAAACCGCTATGTGGTTCACAGAGGTATCGGAAGAGGACAGTTTCCTCATTCCCTCTAGCACGATCTGCAGCAATTCTATGTCTAGGCCATGACTATTGTCATCTACCTTGAAAAATCCTCTCATTTATGTCCACTTCTGGTCAGTCTGCATGCAGACAGACTCAGAGTGGAGAGGTTGTTAAGGTCCATTTAATAATAGATGCTGATAGAATATCCAGACTCTCTTGGAAAAGAGCTTCTCCAAAAACATGCTGTGAGAAGAACGTGACCTCTGTGATCCAACCTCTCTGAGGCCAAAATGAGGCATAAAGTATTATCTTCTCTTTCTTTGACGCCCTTTATCTTAAATTCTGTAAAGAATTTATATTTATATTTAGGGGAAAAAAAAGACTATAGTATATTCCCCTTTCTATAAATTAAAGATGGCGTATATTGCTACCTCTCTTGGTTCGAGGTCAAGGAAGCATTCTATAGGAAGCCTGTTCGTCTTCTACCTTGCTAAGAGATCTATGAAGAAGACTTTCCGCAGGTTCTCACAACTCTTTCCAATAAATGTTAGACATACGTTAACAGTTATTATCGTCGATCGAGAAGGTTCTCACGGACATGAAATATCTTGCATCGAACCTCTTAAGGATCGTTACGTTCCCTGTCTGTTTTTCCAAATAGGTTCTCTTTTTTAAACGTCGAACAGGAGCGAAAAGAGAGATTCTCATGCACTTTGCGATATGAGAGATTCGTGGAATTGGCCTAAGTCATAAAAAGGGTAACGAAATCAGGAACGATTCTTGCCGTTACCGAGCCTGCTGTCCGAGAGGCTACTGGATTCTTAGGTTAATAACTCGCTAAAACGAGAAAATATCTTGGATGGTGCTCTTGGCCCATTGCGCCAGGCTGGCGCTTCTGGCGCAATTTTGCGCCAGGCTGGCGCTTCTGGCGCATTGCGCCAGGTTGGCGCTTCTAGCGCTTTGCGCCAGGCTGGCGCTTTCTTCTAATTCTCTTTATGTTATGTGTCAGAACATCTGTGCCTTTATGGTACCCGACCTCCTTTCACATGTTAATTCCGTTCTTAGTAGGAAAAACTCTTATATACGAAGTATAGTCCATTCATGGGAAACCATTTCTGCCCCGAAGAGAATGTTTCCCATCCCACTCATCCATCTTCTCTTGAGCAATATCCGATTCTAAAAGGTTGTGTGCGTTTCTCGAAGACTTGACCATCCGTAGTCTTAAAGTGAATTCTCTACTACATACACTTCTCACTAAGCATGTATTCTAATAAGCCATGCTTTCGTAAGCCATGAGAGCATTATATAATATAATGTTCTACTGCTTAGAATCCTTTAATATGTTACCTACGGTAAACAGCATTGAAAGGTTATAATATCTTTCTTATTGAAAGCTTCTTAGCAAAAGGCAGACAATATTTTATTTGTGTTAGCTTAACTATCTCCTCCATTCGAGACTAAGTCCATGATTGTGGGGGGATATACGGTTAACCATTCGATCCCGTTGGAGAGAGAGATGTAAACGACTACTCATGACCGAGAACCGGATGGTACTGTATTCAGTATTGGCCTTAGAATGACAGCCCGGCAGTCTCGCTCGCTGCCTGACTGCATTCATCATGAGTTGCCAGTTACTTCATTCAATGAAGGAATATAATAAAATTATTCTCGAGCCTAAGGAAGCTCTTAATAATGCAAATTTAAGCCAAACAACCTTTGTTAATACCGAAGCTGAGTAGGTATTGTCGTAACAAACCTTTTAAGCAAAGTCCTTACCAGGAAAAAACCTGTAAGGATATAGATAATTCCGTAGCGAACCACAAAGGCAAACTCTGGTATGGGTATATGACTTGTCATTCAGTAGTCGTATACAGCAAGTCTTGCTACTACATTCTTTCCTCTCCGATCCAGAGAGAGAAAAGGAAATCTTGCCCTCTTCGTTCTTTTCGTCAATAATCACGAATTAGTATTAGTCGAAAGAGATCGCAATGAAAACTCTAGGATCGAAGAGATTCCCTCAAATTTTTATTCTCTTGGATATAAGGCCGTATTCTATGCCTCTATTA
>NC_061093.1:57328210-57433730 GCF_015104395.2 Macrobrachium nipponense | reverse complement strand
AAGGTACTAGCGGCAGCTGGGACGGTCGTAAGCTTCGAACAAGGGGAGAACGGTAGTTAACTGCTTGTCCGATCGTGCGCGCGCCCGCGCGCCCGAGAGAGAAGAATCACTTTTGCTTTAGGCCCATGCAAAAAGTTGCAGAGTGAGGGGTGGCATGAGGTGGGACTATATGTAAAGGACCTCAGGTTTGTATAGTTAGGAAAAATGCAATTTTCGACAAATTGTCATTGTTCCGATACGTAATACAAACCCTCGGTCCTTTAACAACTAGGAGACTCACTTCTTGTGGGAGGAATCTGAGTCTTTTTTGGTGAACAGACTGGTGTTCGTCCAACCCTGGAGTGCCTCCCTGGTCGTAGAGCAAGGAGGGATCCAAACCTCTGTCCGATTGATCGGGTGTGCACCGCCAGGATCAATGGTCAGACCTCTGGGCCAAGTACTAAGAGAGAGGCAAGCGTATCTCTTCGTACCAGCAAGCAAGAACTTGTTCCTGTTTGCAAGAGACAATCATAAAATGATGGTTGTCTCAATTTGGCATCCACTTCTCCTCCCCCTTGTTGGAGGAAGTGGTGGATATTTACTCCTATCCTACTGAAAGGGATAGGATGGTGCTCTATTGAGTAGCTCACCTGCATCTCGTCCTTACCCAGCAGGGTGACGACCGTGTCCCTCTACCCAAAGGTAGAGGGAAGAAAAGATGGGAAAGAGGCCAGCCATCACACTCTCATTCCTCATCCATTCTTACGGTCCACACCAGGACTCGATGCTGTTCAGCCTGCGAGGGTCTGGGTTAACTACACAACGTGTTGAGCAACCACCACGGTTCCCAAGGAAAAAGATCCAAGGAACTGTGGGCAATATCCTGAAGGTAGAAGGAGGTGCATGCGGTCCGGTTGGACCAGGCGCCTGCCTTCATTACCTGCGCCACGGAGAAGTTCTTGCGGAACGCGAGAGAATGATGAAGAGGCGTCCGCACTCATCCTGGGTGTCGAGTTTTCTTCAGACAGCTCCGTCTCACCTTCACAGGACAAAGCAGCATAGCCTTCGTATCGGAGGCGGTGACGTCCATTAGGGAGGGTATTGTGAAGGACTCGAACCAATCGTCAGTTACCGAAGGGTTCCGAGTCTTCGCTACGAAGATCGGTACGAAATCGAGCGTCACAAATCCCCATCCCTTTGTGCTGACTTCTCAAGAGAAGTCATGCAGTTACCTAAGACGAAAAGAAGGGGAATAGTCGTATGACTATCCCTTTCTCGACTTTGGTTATGTACAGTACTCATACTGACAAGCTATTAAGACGAAGTAATGATTGCTCTGGAACAACCGAACTAAGTCCACAGCATAGTTCGTAACTGACTCGGCGCTCTGACAGCTGCCGACTGACTGGTTCGGAATCAGTAGAAGGCAAGTTGTCCAAGCATCCGGGTAAGTCACGTGACCTTCGCCCTTTAAGAGTTATGCTGAGAGACCAAACAAATAAAATATTTGTTAGTCACCGATGCCGGACGGCGCGGCGATGATTCTCTTAATGCATAAGCTCAAAAGGCGAAAGTCAATTGCCTTCAAAAGACGAGGTCCCTGATGGCAAGAAAATCTCATAGACGTTGAATCTCAGCTTAAGGAGAAACAACACTATGTGACGTGAAGACGAAGGTAGGCAATGAATGCAACCTACGTCTTCCAGCTGAATCGAGAGAAGGAATCTCAAGATTCTAAACCTGTGCTTACAAAATGACTGAAAAACGCTAAACCGCCATTTCATTGCTGTCCGTTGTGCAATGAAAGCGGGCGTTCTTCAGTAATGAAACACAGGGGAGAGCCGCTTGAAGAAACGCTTCTCATGGGCTGAACGTTTGGAAGTAGAGCTGGCAGGTGTGGGAGTAGGCGATGTCGTTTCAATACATCTGCTAATGGGGCCGGGTGAACAATGACAATTGTACACCTCCGAATACAAGATATTTTGAGGACACTCAGAATTCCGCAAAAATCATTCGCATTATCGGGATCGATGCAGCAAGAGACTATTACAGAATTCTTTTACCGTGCGGTAAACAGAAAGATGAGAGTCGAATAGATATCTCTGTTTAAAATTCTCGCAATACCGAAGACGATGAATACTAGCGTCTCTCAGCAGTAGATGGTCCATTCATGTATGCGAGAATCCCCGTTAATCAGAGACTTAAGTCCGTGATTGTTGGGCAGAGATACGGTTGTTATTCAATCAAAGCAGGTGAGAAAGACATAAACAACCGTCCATCTCAAAGCGGCAGCTGATACTGAAATGCCTCGGCAATTCAATACGCAGTAGCTGTCGCTGACTTCGTCATCCTGAGTTGCCAAGTAATCCTTTCCACGAAGGAATGCGTTCGGCTAGAACCACCGAGCATAAAAAGATATGCTCGAGCAATTATATTTAAGCGAAACAAACGAATTTCGGTAAATATAAAAGCTTGAATGGTGTTGTTGTGACAACACCATAAGTATATAAAATTGAAACTGGAAACTCCTGGGAGGTTGCAGGCAACCCGGGTTGCAGTTCAATTAGAATACTTTTCGTCTAAGTCGCAATCCGTAGAATAACCATGATATGCGCCTACCCCTCGGACCATTCAACTTGCTTAGCAAATCATGTCGCGAGGTTAATATACGTAGTATATTTTGTAGGATTCTGAACAACGATCATCCCATCCTAAATTCTTTCCTTCAAGAAAACAAAATAAGGATTGGAGATCGACCACCTTCGTTCTCTATTAAAGAGAGTGAAGGAGAAGTCTTCCTCGAAGGAAAGCTTCAATGGTGAACAGAATACTAAGACGATAGTTCCAGCCAAACTGGATATTCCCGTCCGTTCTTCTCTATTCCAGGTTGGTCGCCTACTGTGAGATAGTCTTCTTTCAGCAGCAGTCTTCTTCCTAATGCTAGAAATTCCAGGAATTCGAGCATAGGCGAGGTTCCCGATTATCGTGTAACATATCGGGGATTCTCGTCTCGCTCACTTTGGACCGTGGTCTCGCCTAAGTGTTTGGAGATCGTAAGAAACTCTAACACTCTGAATGCGCTAGAAATTCCCGTAGAAGTTCTAAGCAGTCTGCGAAACCCCCACCGCCAAAAAGAATTCGTCAAACGATATCGGCTGGTGGTCCTCTCGATTCCCGTAGAAATCGAGAATGGGGCAGGATCCCTCCTCAACGACCGGGGCTTACGTCAGGTAAGGAACCGAAGGTCCCCCCCTGGTAGCGCAGTCCCCAACGTGGGATCCTACAGAGAATCTCTGTAGGATCCTTCCCCTTTCCCTCGTAGCCGTAAGGGAGAGAGGGAATGGGGGAGGAATTGGATACTCGCTCGCCTTTCCCAGTGGAACTAGCAGTTGGAGAAGAGTAGGAGCAGCCATCGCCTTGCGGCGATGGCCTCTCAGAGTCTGGGAAAACGTATCGTCAGGAGAAAACGTTTTCCCGAGGAGGGTTACGAACTCTCACTGTAGGTAAGGGTCTGCCGCCACTGTGAACGTCGTCTGGGTGGGCTGATCGACACCTGACAGGAGAGAGCCGATACCGTCCTCCGACTCATTCCAGTCCTCGTCGAGGTCGAAACCCTCATGGAGGACCGAAGGAGTATTTAAATACGGTGTCCGAAGACACGTAGAAACGCCGCTGTCGCAGTAGAGGAGGTGGAAGTAGCTTGATCGACCGGCCAGAACTGAGAGAGCCTTCTTGTCCGGAGACGAGAGACTCTGGTTCAAGACAGAATCGGCAAGCTCCGATCGCGGCATACCCACCGTCGTTTTGGGTTCCCTCTCGGGCCCCAAAACGCTCGAGCAGAGACATGGGCTCTGCTGGTGGGAGCGGCGATCCTTCCCCCCCGGTCGTTGTGCTGACGAATCAGTCCAATAACCTGGGTAAAGTTACTCTGAATCTCGGAAGTTACAGCGTCTTGAGGAGTAGGACCGTCCAGTCCCCTCCAACAAGAGCAGCTCCCCAGGACCCTCCTCCTTCAGAAGAAGGACCAGCAACAGATCCCTGACGGTTGCCTCCAATCACTTGCGCGTACGTCCTGGTTTGGTCCTAAGACCAACCTGGCACGTGCGGCGTCGTGACGGATCGTGAGTCGGCGCATCTCTCACGATCACTCCTATATACCTCGCTCTTCCTGGCGTTAATGCCGAGGAAGTTGAAGGTATCGGAGAGACAGAACTGACGCTACCCCCTCTCCCCCTGACGGTCGCCTCCAATCACTTGCGCGTACGTCCTGGTTGGTCCTAAGACCATACGTGGCACGTGCGGCGTCGTGACGGGATCGTGAGCGGCGCACCTCTCACGATCACTCCTAGCTACCTCGCTCTTCCCGGTGTAGCCCGAGGAAGTTGAAGGTAGTGGAGAGACAGACCTGACTCTCCCCCCCCGCTCGCTGGCAGGACCAGCGTACGTGGGGGGGCTGCAGCCTGATCACCAACCCGCGGTGGGGATCGATCTGCAGGGCCTGGCCGTGCCGCTCACCTGTGGCGAGCGGCTCGACTGAGCACGTCGACCCCACCGGTCCCGTGCGTCAGACGAGCTGCTGCTGGTCACCGTATTCGCAAGGTCCCTGTGGGAGCGGCGGTTCAGGTGACCTGCAGAGCTCGCTTTCGCCGTGAGACCGGTGAGCGTCCTCGCGGCACCGTCAAACCGCTGGTACCAGCCGAGGCTGGTACCGTCGGTCGAGGGGACCTGGGGGGGACCTCTTCCCAGCCTTAAACCGTGGCCGGTCAGAGACCGTCACGTCCACCCAGGTACCGGCTGGTCGCTGCGAGAGCGGCCGCTGCCTGGCGAGAGTCACCTGAGCGGCTCTCGACCAGTCTTCTGCTCCGTGCCTCGGTCATGACGCTGAGCGAACTCAGGCGTCTTAACTTTGGCTGCACGGTCACCCGAAGGAGATCGTACACTCGGAACTTCTCGCGGACGAGAAACCGAGGCCGGTACCTGGCTTAGCAGCAGAGCTGCCAAGACCAGGCGAGGGTGTACCAGCGGTAGCCAGCACACCCTTGGTCCCCGTCTTCTTCTTCTTCTCAGAAGGGGAGACGGGCCCCGTTCCCGAACGGACAGGAGGACCAGCAGAAGAACCCCCCCAAAAGTCACACCGGAAATGTGACGAGCCCTTCGAAGTTCCCGAAGGAGTCTTCTTAGGGGGAATAACAAAACCCGGTTACCAGCTGGTCGCTGCGAGAGCGGCGCTGGCCTGGCGAGAGTCCCTGAGCGGTTCTCGCCAGCCTTCTGCTGCCGTCCGTGGTCTTGGCGCCGAGCGAACTCTGGCGCCGAAACTTTGGCTGCACGGTCTCCCGAGGGAGAGCGTACACTCGGGATCTCCCGCGAACGAGAGCCGAAGCCGGAACCTGGCGTAGCGGCATCGCCGCTAGCACCAGGCGAGGAAGTACCAGAGCTAACCGATACTCCTCTGGTCCCCGTCTATCTCTTCCTTACGGAAGGGGAGACGGGCCCCGCTCCCGAAGGAGCAGGAGGACCAGCAGAAGGGACCCCCCGTCCCACCGAGGTGGGACGGGCCCTTAGAAGTTCCCGAAGGAGACTTCTTAGGGTGGGGGGGGAGGCAGCCTTCTTCTTCTTCGGCTTATGCCTTAGAAGTCGAAGGGGAAGAGGCAGCAACAGACGAAGACGAAGATGACACCTTCCTCTTCTTCGTCAGCTCACGCAGGACAGTCGTCAGGTCCTCCATCCAGGCCGGAGTCGGGCCTATTGCCGAAGCAACACGGCCCGACTGCACCTGTCCGGAAGGACCTGGGACTGGGGAAGACACACCATGGGCAGAACCAGCATGGACAGGCGCAGGAACCAGGAGCGACAGGAACAGCAACCAGCTCAGGAGCGGCAGGAACAGCGGCAGCGGTAAACACAGAAGGGACAGCCAAGCCAGTAGCGGGAACCACATCAGCGACAGGTACGGCAGGCCCAGCCATCGCCTCGTAGAATCATCGGCAGCCAGCGTGGTACTGGCGGCCGGTCCAGGGGCGAGCTGCTGGAACAGCGGAAGTCTGGGGCAGGCAACACGAAGAAAACACAGGCGGCGGCGGCATACCCCTCCTCGGTACGGCGGCGACCGGCCCTAGAAGCGGCAGACGGCGTCACCGACACAGCATGGGGAGTGTAGACCAGCGGGGGAAGCAGCATAAGCGGCCGTGAAGGTTGTAGTGGAGACCACTCCAAGGTCACCGCCCCAGACCTCGCTAGACTCTGCAGCAGATCGTGGATGCTAGGCACGCCCTGCAGCCGCAGTGGTCCATACCTGTCCAAGGTCGTCTCCCACGGCTGTAGCACCTGCGGTAGCACAGACAGATTAGTAAGAGGGGTTCCCTCACGCACGGGGGGGGGAGACATGCCCCACCCCGAACGGAAGGAAGACCCCAAAAATGACAATTTGTCGAAAATTGCATTTTTCCTAACTATACAAACCTGAGGTCCTTTAACAATAGGAAGTAGCTAGCGGCAGCTGGAACGGTCGTAAGCTTCGAACAAGGGGAGAACGGTAGTTAACTGCTTGTCCGATCGTCGCGCGCCGCGCGACTGGGAGGTAAACAAATCACTTTTGCTTTTGGCCCATGCAAAATACGCAGAGTGAGGGGTGGCATGAGGAGGGACTTTATGTTAAAGGACCTCAGGTTTGTATAGTTAGGAAAAATGCAATTTTCGACAAATTGTCATTTGTTCCGATACGTAATACAAACCCTCGGTCCTTTAACAATAGGAAGACTCACTTCTTGGTGGGTGGAATCTGAGTCTTTGATGAACAGACTGGTGTTTCGTCCATCCCTGGAATGCCTCCCTGGTCGTAAGAGCGAGGAGGGATCCAAGCCTCTGTCCGATTGATCGGGGTATGCACCGCAGGATCAATGGTCGACTCTGGGCCGAGTACTAAGAGAGAGGCAAGCGTATCTCTTCGTACCAGCATTGTAAGACTTTTTCCTTACATGAGCAAATGTAAAGTAATGGGTTTGTCTCATGTTGGCATCCACTTTCTCCCCCTTGTTGGAGAAAGTGGTGGATATTTACTCCTATCTCTAGTTAAAGAGATAGGATGGAGCTCTGTTGAATAGCTTACCTGCATCGGACTCCTTTCCAGCAAGGTAACGACCGTATCCCTCTGCCCACCGGTAGAGGTAGAAAAAGATGGTGAAGAGAAGCCAGTCACTCTCTCATTCACGCATTCATTCTCCCAGTCATACCAGGAATCGATGCTGTTCTGCCCTGCTCGGGTGCTGGGTAAGCTTACACAACGTGTTGAGCAGCCACCACAGGTCCCAAGGAAAAGGTATCCAAGGACTTGTGGGCAATATCCGAAGGTAGAAGGACGTGAAGGTGGTCTGGTTGGCCCAGACACCTGCCTTCAGGACCTGCGCCACGGAGAAGTTCTTACGGAACGCTAAGGAGGGTCCGATACCTCTGACTTCGTGGGCTCTCGGACGGAGCGTACGGATGTCGTCGCTACCATCAGCTTCGTACGCTCTCCTGATCACCTCACGTAGCCAGAAAGAGAGCGTGTTCTTGGAGACATTCTTTTCTTGGTGACCCCAGTGCTAACGAAGAGGCGTCGACACTCAGGCTGAGATGTCGAGTTCTCTTCAGATAGCGCCGTAGCGCCCTCACAGGACAAAGCAGCATCTCATCCGCATCGTTATCTGTAAAGTCCAGCAGGGAGGGGATCGTGAAAAGACTCGAACCTGTCGTCAGGGATCGACGGATTCTGAGTCTTAGCTACGAAGTTCGGGACGAAATCGAGCGTCACAGATCCCCAGCCTCTGGTATGTTTCACATCATAAGAAAGGCCATGTAATTCCCCTACTCTCTTCGCCGATGCCAGGGCCAGCAAGAAGAGGGTCTTGAGGGTCAGATCCCTGTCTGACGACTCTCGGAGTGGCTCGAACGGTGTTCGAGTCAGACTCCTAAGGACGAGAGTCACGTCCCACGCGGGGGAGGGGCCTGAGTTCCCTGGGTGGGCAAGACCTTTCGAAGCTCCTCATTAGCAAGGATCTCGAACGAATTCGTGATGTCCAGTCCCCTCAGTTTTAGGACGAGAGCCAGAGCGGCTCTATATCCCTTGACTGTGGGTACTGAGAGGAGCTTCTCTCGGCGAAGAAACACGAGGAAATCCGCTACCTGCTGAAGAGTGGCTCTGAGAGGAGCAAACCCTGTCTACGACACCAACCACAGAAGACGGCCCACTTCCCCTGGTATACAGCTGCAGAGGACTGTCTGACTGTCCAGCCATCTCTGTTGCTGCGCTACGAGAAAAGCCTCTCGTTCGCAAGAGATGGTGGATAACAGCCAGCCGTGAAGTTGAAGGGACTGGACTGCGCGGTGGTACCGTTCTACGTGTGGCTGGGCTAGAAGGTTGTGCCAGTTGGGTAGCTCTCTCGGTGCGTCTGCAAGAAGAGCCAGCAGGTCCGGATACCAAACGGCTTGCGGCCGTTTGGGAGCCACCAGGATCATTCTGAGATTGGGAGTGACCAGCGCTCGACTGATCACTTTTCCGAATCAGACAGAAGGGAGGAAAGGCGTAAGCGAAGAGGTTGTCCCAGGGGTGTTGGAGAGCGTCCTCTGCAGCTGCCCATGGGTCCGGCACGGCCGAGAAGAACACCTGTATCTTCCTGTTGTGCCGGGTGGCGAACAGGTCTACGACCGGAATCGCCCCCACAGGTTGAAGAGCCTTTCCGCCACATCTTGGTGTGAGGACCATTCGGTCCCTATCACCTGATCCCGACGGCTGAGCTTGTCTGCTACTACAGTTCTTCTTGCCTGGAATGTAGCGTGCTGACAGCTCTATCGAGTGAGCCGTGGCCCACGTGCACCTGCACCGTCAACTGATGGAGCGGAGAGACACTAGCCCCCCCTGCTTGTTGACATATGCCACTACTGTGGTGTTGTCGCACATCAACACCACTGAGTGTCCCACCAAGCGGTCCGAAACTCTTGGAGAGCGTTGACGCCGCCTTGAGTTTCCAGGACATTGATGTGAAGGTGCTTCTCGTGATGGTCCCACACACCTGCAGTCAGCAACTCCTCCAGGTGTGCGCCCCATCCCTCGGTCGATGCGTCTGAGAACAGAAGCATCTCCGGGGGGGGAGTGCGTATGGGCACTCCTCTTAAGAGGTTCTTGTCGTCGAGCCACCAGGCTAGGTCCTGCCTCACCTTGTCCGTGATAGCCACGGGAAAGTAAGGAGGATCCTTGGCCTGGGACCAACTCTCCCTTAGCCTCCACTGGAGACCGACCGCATGGTGAAGACGCCCGTGAGGGACTAACTTCTCGAGTGACGACAGATGGCCGATCACGACTTACCATTGCTGTGCTGCTGTTCCTGCCGCGACAGGAACCGGCCGGCTGCCCCTCCCTGAATTTGCTGATACGCAAGTCTGCGGGAAAGACTTGCCCTGCTACCGTATCTATCAGCATACCCAGGTACTCATCTTCTGCTTGGGTTCGAGATCGGACTTCTCGTAGTTTATCACGATCCCCCAGATCGCGACAAAACTTGAGGAGTCGATCTCTGTCCTGTAGCAACTGCGAGCGGGAGCTCGCCAGGACCAGCCAATCGTCGAGATACCTCAGAAGACGTATCCCGTTCGAATGGGCCCAAGCCGACACCAGAGTGAACACTCGCGTGAACACCTGTGGGGCGGTTGAGAGACCGAAACAAAGTGCCCTGAATTGGTACACCGTCCGTCGAAGATCAAGCGGAGGTACTTTCTGGAGGACTGATGGATGGTATTTGAAAATACGCGTCCTTCAGGTCCACCGAAAGCATGAAATCGTTCCCCCTGATCGAGTCGAGCACTGAGCGTGCCGACTCCATCGTGAACCGCGTCGTGCGAACGAAGCGGTTCAGGGGAGAGAGGTCTATCACCGGGCGCCAGCCCCCCGATGCCTTCTCCACTAGGAAGAGGCGGCTGTAAAAGCCAGGTGACTGGTCCTCCACGATTTCTACAGCTCGTTTCGCCAGCATGGTCTTGATCTCCTGTCGAAGAGCGTTGTCCTTTGCTGATCCCCGGACATAGGTCTGTAGATGGACCGGTTTGGAGATGAGGGGGGGCCGAGACTCGAAGGGTAGTAGAATATCCCTCCCGAAGGACGTCTACTATCCATTCTCGGCGCCGTAGCGCTGCCAAGTCGCCCAATGGCTCGCCAGGCACCCCCCCACTTCCGGCAGCAGGTGAGGGGGAACGCCGTCCCTAGCGTTTCCCTCCTCGTTTCGACTTCTTTCCAGCACCTCCTCGGGGAAAGGAGGGTTGGGAGGAGGGCTGATTGCGGCCTCCTCTCGCAGAAGTCGAAACAACTGGAGTCTTCACACGGGGTTTGACGGTGCAACCGTCTTCGCCGCCGTGGAAGCGCTAGCCAAGCTCTTTGGTTTGGCCGCAGTTACTCGAGGTTGCCCAGAAACCTTCGAGACTGCCTGGTGGACTAAGCGGTCACTCTCGTCAGTGCGCCGCCGTTCCACCGCAGCGTCCACCATCTCTCCAGGAAAGAGAGCTGGGGAACTCCTAAGAGGTCCATTTCTTAGCCCGAGTGCCGCCTCAGCCCAGCCGCCCCCTTGGTCACTCGTGTAAGGACTGCGCCCTACGCCGAAGAACCAAGTTGGCCCACAGGTTAGCAGTCTGATGGGCGAGGTAAAGATTGCTCTTCCTCCAGACTGGCACAGTCTCCTGAAGGAAGCGTCGTCTTCGAGAGCAGACTCCCGGACCGGCCGCCACCTTGGATATTGTGAGGGACCACAAATCCAACCAGGAAACTGCCTGGAATGCTGCCATAGCGGTAGCTTTCCAGGGCAAGTGCCTCCTGCTGCGAGAACCATAGGTTCTCCGACAGGAGCTGCTGCAGGGACACACCTGGAGTCAGCCTCGCTAACTCCGGTTAACCTGTTTCGGCAGTATCGGGTCTTCTGATGGCAACGTAGAAACGCCTCTGCCGCTGTAGAGGAGGAGGAAGCAGCTTAGAGGACCGTCCGGATTTTAGCGAGTCCTCCCGTCCTGAGACGAGATTCTCCACCTGATCCAGGACTGAGTCCGCCAGCTCTGATCGTGGCAACCCCATCATCATTTTGGGCTCCCTCTTGGGACCCCAAAATGACTCGAGCCGGGACGTGGGCTCTGATGGTGGTAGCGCGATCCTTCCGCGAGGCCATTATGCAGACGCTCAGCTTAATGACTTCCGCGAAGTTCCTCTGTATCTCGGGCGTCACAGCGTCCTGTGGTAGTAGGCCGTCCAGTCCCTCCTCCAACAAGAGCATATCCCTCGATACTCCTCCTTCAGAAGGAGGAACAGCGACAGACCCCTGACGGTCGCCTCCAACTACTTGCGCGTAACGTCCTGGTCGGTCCTAAGACCGTGCCTGAAGCCGTACGGCGTCATAGGTGTGGTCACGAGCGGCGCACCTCTCGTGATCGCTCCTTGGTACCATCGCTCCTCCCGGTATAGCCCGAGGAGGTTGAAGGTACAGGAGAGGCAGACCTGACGCTACCCCCCGCGCTCGCTGGCAGGACCAGCGTGCGTTAGAGGGCTGCTGCCGATCGTCAACCCGCGGTGGACGGCTAGCAGCAGGCCTAGCGTCGCCGTTCGCCTGGGGCGATTGGCTCGGCTGAGAACGTCGAGACCGCTCTCTAGCGTCAGGCGAGCTGCCGCTGGTCACCGTCTCCGCCCGGTCCCATCGGGAGCGGCGGACGGGTGACCTGCTAGGCTCCCTTTCGCGTCGAGACCGGCCAGCGTCCTCTCGGCGCGTCAAACCGCTGGTACTAGCCGTGGCTGGTACCGGCGGCCGTGGGGACTCCTTCCTCGCCTCAACCCGTGGCCGGTCAGTGACCGTCACGTCAGCCCGAGCAGCCGGCTGGTCGCTGCGAGAGCGTCCAGTGGCCTGGCGAGAGTCGTGTGCACGACTCTCGCCAGTCTTCTGCTCCGTGCCGCTGTCTTGACGGCGAGCGAGCTCGGTCCGTCGAAACTTTGGCTGGACGGTCCTCTTTAGAAGAGCGTCCACTCGGTGCTTCTCGCGAACGAGAAGCAGCCGAGACGGAACCTGGCTTAGCGGCGGAACCACTAGTACCAGGTGAGGACGCACCAGCCGAAGCTGATGCACCTCTGGTCCCCGTCGACTTCTTCTTTGCAGAAGAAGCGACGGGCCCCGCACCGAAGGAACAGGAGGACCAGCAGAAGAGCTCCCCAGCTCGCCTGAGCGAGCCGGGCCCTTAGAAGATCCCGAAGGAGTCTTCTTAGGGGGGGAGGAGGCAACCTTCTTCTTCTTCGGCTGTTTGGCCTTAGAAGTCGAATGGGAAGGAGAGGCAGCAGACGACGAAGAAGACGATGAAGACGATGACGACACCTTCTTCCTCTTCCTCTTCTTCTTCGCCAGGCTCCGCAGGACAGACGTCAGGTCTTCCATCCAGGAGGGAGCCGGGGCAGTTGCCGAAGCAACAGGGCCCGACTGCACCTGTCCGGAAGGACCGAGACTGTTACAGCAACACCAGCAGCGGGAACGGCAGGAACAGGTCCGGGAACAGCAGGAACAGCAGGGAACATCCTGAAATTGAATGTGTACCTGAATGGGAAAAAGTCGCTGGAGCGGCCACAGGTACGGCAGGCACGGCAGGTACTAAGGGAGAGCCAGGCGTCCTGTCGACAGTCACCGACATCCGTGGCACTGGCGGCAGGTCCAGGGGGGTACTCTTGGGGCAGCGGAAGTCCGGGGTCGGCAAAGGAAAAAATCCAGGTGGTGGTGGCATCGTCCTCTTTGGAACGGCGGCAATAGGTTTTTGTACTGCCACCGTGGGTGTCACCGACATTATGTGAGGCGTATATACAAGATGTGGTGGCATCTCATACGCAGGGGTAGTTAATGTGGTCGTCGTGGTGGTCACCGCACCATGAGTGACCACGGCCGACCCCGCCAACCGCTGTATCAACCCCTGGATGCTGGGCACTCCCTGCAGTCCCAGCGACTCCCACACCTGTCCCAAGTCGTCCTTCGCTGCTGGCACACCTGCGGAAGCGAGTCGGGTTAATAGGAGGGGCTTCCCCGCGCCTGGGGGGCGAAATTCCCCCCCAGAGCGGACAGAAGACCCCGAATACAACTGTACGTCCGGGTAGCGGGCGCCCTCCTCCACAACTCGACGGATCGAGAGAGGAGGACTCCGATACCCCCCCCGCAGGGGAAGGGGGCGCAAACCGTGGGGGCTGGCCGGGAGGCAGGAAAGAGGAGGAAGTGTCCGTCACCAAAGGAGTCACTGGACTTTCCGATGACTTCTTGGCCGGCCTAAGTCTCTTCCTGCCCTCGTACAGCACCCACTGCGCCTCGGACCAATTCATACAAACCATACATGGCTCGTTACGAGAGCACTTATTCTCGCCCTCGACAACGAGTACAAAACCTCGTGGGGGTCCACCTCCACAAAGGACCTGAAACCCCCCATTTACGTCCCTCCAGCCCGGGACACACTCTACGGGCGACTGGAGGGCGCGGTGAAATTTCAATTTCCTCTGATTCACTCATTGTAATCAATTGAAATAGAGAAAAAAGTACTTACTATCACTCCTGATACACAGAAATAGAAACCAAATACTCAAGAATTGAAGCAAACGACAAGCGGGCAGAGCGATGGCGAACACGTCCTTCCCACACACGGCCGAACAAAGCAAAAGTGGTTTGTTTACCTCCCATCGCGCGGCACGCGACGATCGGACAAGCAGTTAACTACCGTTCTCCCCTTGTTCGAAGCTTACGACCGTTCCAGCTGCCGCTAGCTACTTCCTATTGTTAAAGGACCGAGGGTTTGTATTACGTATCGGAACAAACAAAATACGAGGAAGCTGAGCGGGGGGGGCAGGAAAGAAGACGAAGAATCGGATACCAAGGGAGTCGCGGGAGAGCTTTCCGACGACTTCCTGGCAGACCTTCGCTTCCCCTACCCCCGCACAGCAGTGAAAAGTAATATGAAAATGAAACAGAATACTGCACTTGCGATTCACTTCATAGAACTTAAAGAGGGAAAAATCAATTCCCGGTAAGAGCGGAAACTTGATCCATAATAATATGATGCTATCATAAATATATATGAAAATGAACAATACTGCACTTGCTATTTTCACTTTCACAGCAATAAATCGTAAGGATTAATTCCCGGGTAAGAGCGGAAATTGATCCAAAATTAAATTTGATGCAATTAATAAATGAAAATGAAAAGAAAACTGCATTGCGAATCCACTTTCATTGCATTCTATTCATACAAAATAAGAGGCTCTTGCCGAGCGCAATCAAGCTCTCGGCAACGAACGCACAGGGCAAAATATAATGAAAAAGAGTACTTACATCTTTCAATTACACACTTTCGCCCAAAATACATGACTCGGCGCGAGTGCGCCCACCCTCGGCACCGAGACATTAAATTCAAGGGTTCAATTCATGAAAGAGCGGAAATCGCCGTCTCTACGGCGATAGCTCCATGTTGATTCATAATTAAGTAATGAAAATGAAAACAGTGTACTTACAGTTTCATTTTCAAGTCAAACCAACCATTAGTAGAAAACACAATATAAACAAAGCATACGACGATGAAGCGGGCAGAGAGCGATGACGAACACGTCCTTCACACCCGCGGCCGAAAGCAAAAGTGATTCTTCACCTCTCGGGCGATGAGGGGCGGGCGCGCGCACGAATCGGACAAGCAGTTAACTACCGTTCTCCCCTTGTTCGAAGCTTACGACCGTCCCAGCTGCCGCTAGTTACCTTCCTATTGTTAAGGACCGGGGTGTTTGTATTACGTATCGGAACAAATACATGACTCTGGCGCGAGCGCGCCGACCATCGGCACCGAGACATAATTCAATGGAGGGTTTCAATTCATGAAAAGAGAGGAAATCGCCGCATCTACGGCGATAACTCCATGTTGGTTCATAATTAAGTAATGAAAATGAAAACAGTGTACTTACAGTTTCATTTTCAAGTCAAACAAACCATTAGTAGAAAACACAATATAAACAAAGCATACGGACGACGATGAGCGGGCAGAGCGATGACGAAACACGTCCTTCACACCCGCGGCCGAACCCGAAAGCAAAAGTGATTTGTTTACCTCCCAGTCGCGCGGCGCGCGACTGTCGGACAAGCAGTTAACTACCGTTCTCCCCTTGTTCGAAGCTTACGACCGTTCCAGCTGCCGCTAGCTACTTCCTATTGTTAAAGGACCGATGGTTTGTATTACGTATCGGAACAATTAATTTTTTCTTTTCTAATAACCGAGATCTGCTATCTGTATTTCCTATTACTTTTCGTCATAACATCTTCCAAATGAACAATAAACACCATACCCTTTGGGAGCTTGAATTACCAGTCTATGGCCCTGTGGATTTGTTCCTTCTGAAGAGGTTCGCCCTCCGAATGACAGTACTAATTATCAAAAAGCCATTACTATTCACACATACCCTCTTTGAGTTCCTTGATTTCGTTGGACACATTGGCTTCCTTCTGTTGATCCTCCTCCTTTCCAGCTTTCTCCTGCTGAAGAAGCTGTTGTGCCGCATCTGAAGCTGATTTAGCCTGCTTCATTGCTGCCTCACTCTCTGCCATTGAAATGGCAAGGCGGGAGATCAAGGTTGTTAGACGCTGAAGAACCCTGCAAAAGAAGGAAAACTACAACTCAGGATATCACCGATAAACATGGAGATTGATCGTCATGATGACTCAAAAAGGAGATAGACATGGATACTCTCCGATATCACATGTATTTGACGTTTTTTTCATTTTCTTTTGCACTTACAATCACTTATGAAATTTAAAACTTATCACACCTTCATACATAAGATGACAACTGAAAATTCTAATATTAAGTAATAAATCTTACACCCATAAAAAGAGTGAAAATCCAGAAATGTAGAAATTTCGCTGGGCTCGGAACAGTCTCATGTGAGCTTGCATTTCTGCATCCAAGTGATATCCATGCTGACCTTGTGTTTGTTCAGCTAGTTCATGGCTGTACTTCCTCATCTCACGAATGGCATCTGTCAAAACATATTAACATGTTGCTTTGAGAAAGTGATTGAGAAATTGAACAAACTTAACTAGTATTATTGGGCATTTAAATTTGCCTAGTTTTCACCAAAAAGAAAATGAACACAACCACAGTACAAAGCTGTACATTTAACACACAAACCTTTCCAAATAATTCATTTCTCATACACTTATAGTTACATAAACAATTAACAAGATCTTTTTCATATTAGTTAAACCTGTACGAAGACTTGGTATTTCAAACAATGAATGGGAGCTTACTGAATTTATATATGCTGGGTACAGCCCAACACCAAACATACTGTATGGTATCACAATATGTATGAAATTCTGTTGTTTAAAAATTACATCTACACAATGTGTATAACATTAAATGGCAAGTTCAAAGGGGCTTCCATTTCTAATTCATAACACTCAAATGGATTAATGTTGCCTATAGTGTACCATAAGCAACACTAAAGGCTCTATGAAGCATTATTATGGAACCCAGCTGCATTGTTTTCTACTTTTTTTATTCATTATGTTCTTAAGTAAGTCTATTTTATGTCTAACCCCATTTCTTTCTGTGTTATAATTTTTGCCCCCCGTTTAAACAAATCCTTCAGACCAGCACTAACAGGGTCTTGAAATTGAACTTAGCTGATTTGTTACATCATTTTCATAAGATGTAATCTAATTTATATAAAATCACAGGACTCCATGTAGTGTGACCTCTAACATGAGCAATGGACTAGAAATAAAATTGAGTAACTGAAAGAATGACTAATGAAATTTAGGCTAAAAAGCTAAGCAATAAGCCATTCTCAGCACTTTTGGCAGTGAAAGAGGGAGTTGGAGTGGTTGAACAGCAAGATGAAGGGTTACAGTAAATAAACAAGATGAAGCACAAGGATCTAAAGATGAAACTTGGAGAACACCCCACAGTTGCACTAAAAAGTAATAGCTGAGAGGTTGGACAGCAAAGGTGGAAGAAGGGCATGGCCAGAAAATGGTGCAGCTAGGGGCTGAAAGGATGCTGCATCAAGCAAAAAGTTAGTCTGTTGTTGTCAGTGATGTCTATAGTTCATGAAAATCATTCTGATATGGAAATACAAAGCGGTTAAATCTCTTATCCTAGTCATGCACTGGAAGTAAACTCCCACTCAATCCTAAGCACATACATGCCTATTTCCAACTCCTCACTAACAGAGTTCATAATTAATAGTGAAATTTCAAATATAATTTTCCTGTATAACAAAGGTGGGTATGACTATCTCTTGAGCACATGTACCCTCTACAACAAGCATTATACTATAGATTGTGCATAAAAAATAAAAATAGGATGGATAAATCCTGAACGATCAGAAACACTGAGATCCAATTACTCACCAAGGAAGAACAAGCTTAAAATGCCCAGGAATACTTTGAAGTATATGTGTGACATATTCCCAATACTTCTGAGGAATCTTGACTTGAAGATACTGTGCCATCTGAAATAAGAAATGCAAAAGGTGTTGTAAACAGGCATTATCATAAAAGAAAGCACCAATTTTCCTATTTCTATAAGTAACTACAATCATTTCAGACCTGAACACTTAAAAACTCTGCACACAAGAGATGAAAACATGAGATATGAATATATTTTCTTCCAAAAATAAGCTATTTCCCTTATTAGGTGAAGGCTTCAGAGAAAAAGCTATAAAGTCACTGCCACTTACATCTTTGAACTGCTGAAACAAGAATCAACCCATTTTTGAAAACCAAAGTATTAACCCCTGTATTAAGTAAACAAATGCTCATCCGCAGTGCACTAAAACCCCTTCCACAGTGCCAATCACTCCTATGGTGGCACGGATGCCAACTTTCATTTTCCTCGCAGACAAGAATCCTGAGGTTAATGATATATATCTTAAACATAATTTAAAAGAAAAATATACCACTTAACATGGTCATCACCTCTGAATGGCTATGGCAAATAGCAAAAAACTATTCTGCATCTTTATGGCAACTGAGTAGTTAGAAGACAACTAAAACCAGTACAATTAATTTAAGCAAAGGAGCAAGAAATTTATACTTACCTCGAAGGAGATATGAGTGGAATCAGCAGCAGTACTGTCACTGCTAACTCCGCGTACATCACCCCAGCTATCAACGTCCACTGAATACTCATGGTGTATTACTTCTGCAGAATATGAAAAAAGTAGAGTCAAGATGCATTATTACACATTCGAAAAAGACAAACCTTTATATAAATTAACCAGATACACTCGCATTCATATAATAATTTAATGAAATTCTGCTAAACACTCATTTGCTTCACAAGAAACCTCTATACGTACTTATAATTAGCCCATTTCATAGTCCTCTTTCATTAGATGTTTCTCAAAAGTTACAATTAGAATAATTAAAGCGTCAGACTCATTCAGTAAAGTTCCTTCCACCTGCAGGGGAGGATGGAGAGGGAAATCTGTACAAAATCTGCTGATCAATAATGTTCTCATTTTACTGGAGTTCAGCCTCATACCCCAGACTAAACCACGACCTGATCCGGTCCATGTAATGATTGAAGGTGAGGGCAGCTTCATTTCTCTTAAGTGGAGACTTTACTACACCCACAAGTGTTTCTAAGGAACAGGACCCTAAAGCACAGAAAGTCATGCAGCAGGATACATGAACATAGGAACCACCGCCATAGCGGTGGTCCTAGATCTGGTCAACCTCGTAACCTTTGCCGTAGTAACAGTCACAGAAGCAGCTGTCACTGGAGGGGTATTAGAGCTCATGAAGTGAGAGATCAATCCCTCCACAAAAGGCTCCCCAAGGAAGCCTAAGAAGGGCCATAACTCCCTAAGCCCCTCAGGCTCCGCCACACCTGGAATCTAAGTCGGGTTAGAGGAGCACTCTCCCTTCGCACTGAGGGAAATTCTTTCCCTAGCCCCCAAAACAAATGGAGACCACCGGTGTGGAGCCATCCTGGGTTGTCACCTCCTACGCCAACTCCCTACCAACGAAGCAGTAGGAGATGGTGAAAGGGAGACCATTCTCTTTAGATTGCAACAATCAGAGGCAGCTTGGGCAGGGACAGGAAGGAATCGGAAGAACCCTCAACATCACTGGAGGCATGTCATCCTCCAAAGATGTCTGGGAAAACCCTTCTCTCTCTCTTACTATTTCGGCCAAACAGCTACACACATTGTTCTCACAGCCAGACATGACACCTAGAACAAGGGCTATTCTGGTTGCATACAAGCTTCCTGTAAAATAGGCAGAGTACGTGGGCTAATGGAGGAGGAAGAGAAGCAAAACCAGAAGACAAAAGGAAAAGACTGCGTAGGATTATGGTGTGCCCTAATAAATTGTTTACGTAATCTATCAGCCCCTAGCATCTTCCAATACTTCACAAAATTTTCATCCTCTCATCAGATCACTCATTATCAGCTTCACACTCGTGCCTCAACAGCCAGGCTAATATGACAATTTGTCCAAAATTGCATTTTTCCTAACTATACAAACCTGAGGTCCTTTTACAATAGGAAGGTACTAGCGGCAGCTGGATAGGTCGTAAGCTTTCGAACAAGGGGTTCGGTAGTTAACTGCTTGTCCGAGCAGCGCGCGCTTGGCGCGACTGGGAGGTAAACAAATCACTTTTGCTTTTGGCCCAAGCAAAAACTGCAGAGTGAGGGGTGGCATGAGGTGGGGCTATGTGTAAAAGGACCTCAGGTTTGTATAGTTAGGAAAAATGCAATTTTGGACAAATTGTCATTTGTTCCGACACGGCATACAAACCTTCGGTCCTTTTACAATAGGAAGACTCACTTCTTGGTGGGTGGAATCTGAGTCTTTTGTGAACAGACTGGTGTTCGCCCAACCTTGGAAGCCTCCCTGGTCGTAAGAGCGAGGGAGGGATCCAAGCCTCTGTCCGATTGATCGGGGTGTGCACCGCAGGATCAATGGTCAGACCTCTGGACCGAGTACTAAGAGAGGGGCATGCGCATCTCTTCGTACCAGCAATGTAAGAACTTGTTCCTGTACAGGAGCAAAGTTAAAGTCATGGTTTTGACTCTTGTAGGCATCCACTTCCCCCCCTTGTAGAAGGAAGTGGTGGATATTCTGCTCCCATCCCTCGTGCAAGGGATAGGATGGGGCTCTGTCGTATAGCTCACCGGCATCTCGTCCTTATCCAGCAGGGTGATGACCGTATCCCTCTACCCACAGGTAGAGAGGAAGAAAAGATAGAAAGAGAAGCCAGTCACTTCCTCATCACTATCTATTCATACAGTCACACCAGGACTCGATGCTGTTCAGCCTGCTAGGGTCTGGGTTCGCTAGACGACGTGTTGAGCAGCCACCACGGGTCCTAAGGAAACCGATCCAAGGACCTATGGGCAATATCCAATAGGTATAAGGAAGTTGCCGGTGGTCTGGTTGTACCAGACCACTGCCTTCCATACCTGCGCCACGGAGAAGTTCTTACGAAACGCCGACGAGGGGCCAATACTTCTAACTTCGTGAGTTCTCGGACGGGACGTACGGATGTCGTCACTACCATCAGCCTCATACGCCCTCCTGAAGACCTCACGCAGCCAGGACGAAAGAGTGTTCTTGATACTTCTTTCTTGTTGACCCCGTTGCTAACGAAGAGGCGTCGACCCTCAGGCCCGAGGTGTCGAGTTCTCTTCAGATAGCGCCGTAGCGTCCTCCACCAGGACAAAGCGAGCATCTCATCCACATCATTATCTGCATGACGTTCCCGTACTCTCTTCGCCGATGCCAGGTCCAGCAAGACGAGGTTCATTCGAGTTCCCTGGTTTGGCAAGACCTTTGGAAGCTGCTACTAAGCAAGGAGATCTCGAACGAGTTCGAGATGTCCAATCCCGTCAGTTTCAGGAGGAGCGACAAGGCGGCTCTGTATCCTTGACTGTGGGAACTTAGAGGAGCTTCCTCGGCGAAGAAAAACGAGGAAATCCGCTACCTGCTGAAGATTGGCTCTGAGAGGAGATGGGCCCCGTCTACGACACCAACCACCGAAGACGGCCGACTTCCCCTGGTACACAGCTGCAGAGGACTGACGGACGTTTCCAGCCATCTCTGTTTTTGCGCAACGAAAAAGCTTCTCGTTCGCAAGAGAAGGTGGATAACAGCCAGCCGTGAAGACGTAGAAACTGGACTGCTCGGTGGTACCTCTCGACGTGTGGCTGGGCGAGAAGGTTGTGCCAATGGGGAATCTCTCTCGGTTCTCTTACGAGAAGAGCCAGCAGGTCCGGATACCAAATGGCTTGTGGCCATTTGGAAGCCATCAGGATCATCCTGAGATTCGGGATGACCAGTGCTCGACTGATCACCTTGCGAATCAGGCTGAACGGGGGAAAGGCATAGGCGAAGAGGTTGTCCCACGGGTGTTGAAGAGCGTCCTCTGCAGCTGCCCATGGATCCGGCACGGCCGAGAAGAACATCTGGAGCTTCCTGTTGTGCCGGATGGCGAACAGATCCTCGACTGGTCGCCCCTACAGGTCGAAGAGCCTTTCCGCCACGTCCTGGTGTAGAGACCGTTCGGTCCTTATCACCTGATCCCGACGGCTGAGCGTGTCTGCTACTACATTCCTTCCCTGGAATGATAGCGTGCCGACAGCTCTATTGAGGTGTGCCTCGGACCCACTCGTGCACCTGCCGAGTCAACTGATACAACGGGAGAGACACTAGGCCCCCCCTGTTTGTTGACGTAAGCCACCACCGTGGTGTTGTCGTACATCAACACCACTGAGTGTCTCATCAAGCGGTCCTGGAACGCTGGAGAGCAAGGAACGCTGCCTTTAGTTCCAGTACATTGATGTGAAGGTGCTTGTCGTTCTCGTACCACACTCCTGAAGTCCGCAACTCTTCCAGGTGTGCGCCCCATCTCGGTCGATGCGTCTGAGAGCAGCTGCATGTCCGGGGGAGAGTGCGCGGAGGCACTCCTCTTGAGGGGTTCCTGTCGTCCAGTCACCTGGCTAGGTCCTGCCTCACCTCCTGTGTCAGTGACCAAGGGAGGCTTGGGGGATCCGTCGCCTGTGACCAACTCTCCTTTGGTCTCCCTGAAGAGACCGCAGGTGAAGACGCCCGTTAGGGACTGGCTTCCCGAGTGACGACAGGTGTCCGATCACGACTTGCCATTGCTGA
The DNA here is from genome assembly GCF_015104395.2 of Macrobrachium nipponense. Classification (NCBI taxonomy): domain Eukaryota; kingdom Metazoa; phylum Arthropoda; class Malacostraca; order Decapoda; family Palaemonidae; genus Macrobrachium; species Macrobrachium nipponense. The sequence goes on along the minus strand of NC_061093.1, from coordinate 57,411,567 downwards.
GCTACCTGTTCCTGCCGAGACAGGAACTGGTTGGCCGCCTCCCTGAATCTGCTACCGTGTCGATCAGCATTACCAGGTACTTCATCCTCTGCTTGTGCTCGAGATCGGACTTTTCGAAGTTCAGAGCGATCCCAGATCGCGACAGAACTCGAGCAGTCGATCCCTGTCCTGTAGCAACTGCGAGCGGTAGCTCGCCAGGACTAACCAATCGTCGAGATATCCCATCAGACATATCCCGTGCGAATGGCCACAAGCAGACACCAGAGTGAACACTTGCGTGAACACCTGTGGGGCGGTTGAGAGGACGAAGCAACGTGCCTGAGCTGGTACACCGTCCCGTCGAGGATGAAGCGGAGGTACTTTCCGAAGGACTGATGAATGGGTATTTGTAGATACGCATCCTTCAAGTCCACTGAAAGCATGAAATCGTTCTCCCTGATAGAGTCGAGCACTGAGCGTGCCGTCTCCATCGTGAACCGGGTCTGGCGAACCAACCGGTTCGTGGGAGAGAGATCTATCACTGGGCGCCAGCCTGTCGTAGACTTTTCCACCAGGAAGAGTCGGCTGTAAAGCCCGGTGGTTGATCCGTACCGATTTCTGGAGTTCTCTTGCTCAGCATGGTCTTGATCTCCTGTCTCAATGCTACGTCCTTCGATGCTCCTGGAGCGTACGCCCGCTGATGGACCGGGTCCCCATGGCTGGCCAGGCACCCCCCCCCTTCCGGCAGCAGGTGAGGGGGAATGCCGTCCTTCCACTGTGAACGTCGTCCGGTTGGGGCTGATCGAGACCTGACAGGAGAGAGCCGATACCGCTCCGACTCATTCCAGTCCTCGTCGAGGTCGAAACCTCAGGAGGACTGAAGGGATATATAACTGCGATGTCCGAAGACACGTAGAAACGCCTCTGTCGCAGTAGAGGAGGCGAAGGAGCTTGTTCGACCGTCCAGAACCGAGGGGGCCTTCTTGTCCGGAGACGAGAGACTACCTGGCTCAACACAGTCGGCAAGCTCCGATCGCGGCCGCCCCACCGTCGATTTGGGTTCCCTCTCGGGCCCCAAACCGACTCGAGCCGAGACGTGGCTCTGCTGGTGGGAGCGGCGATCCTTCCCCGAGGTCATTGTGCTGACGAATCAGCGCCGTAACCTCGGCAAAGTTCCTCTGGATCTCGGAAGTCACGGCATCTTGCAGAGTGGGACCGTTAAGCCCTTCGAACAAGAGCATATTCCGAGAACCTTCCTCCTAAGAAGGGGGAACAGCGACAGCCCTCTCGGTCTTCCCCATCCACTTGCGCATACGTCCTGGCCGGTCCAAGAACCGTGCCTGGCACGTAGGGCGTCTCGTGGTTGGATCATGAGGGGCGCACCCCTCACAGATCACTCCTCATAACCTCGCTCTTCCCGGTGTAAAACCCGAGGAGGTTGAAGGTACGGGAGAGGCAGACCTGACGCTCCTCGTCGCTCGCTGGCAGGACCAGTCAGGCTTGGAGGGCTGCAGGCGATCTTTTAGTCAACCCGCGGTGACGATCGAGCTGCAGGCCTGGTCGAACCGTCTCGCTGTGGAGAACGGCTGGACTGAGCACAGCGGCACTGATCTCGAGTGTCAGAAGAGCTGGTGCTGGTTGCCGTACCCGATCGCTCTCTGTGAGAGCGACGGTCAGGCGACCTGCAGGCTCCACTGTCGCAGTGAGACCGGTGCTTGTCCTCACGGCACGTCACGTCGCTGGTTCCAGCCGTGGCTGGCACCGGCGAACGGGAGGACCTCTTCCCAGCCTCAGCCTGTGTCGGTCGTGGACCGTCACGTCCCGGGTAGCCAGCTGTTCACCGCGAGAGTGAGAGCTGGTCTGGTGAGAGTCGCCTGAGCGGCTGTCACCAGTTCTTCCGCCCCGTGCCGTGAACCTGACGCTGAGCGGACTCAGAGGTCTGGTTCCTGGCTGCACGGTCGCTGTTAGGCGACCGTACACTCGGTACCTCCCGCGAGCGAGAGGCCGAGACGGACCCTGATGCAGTGGCAGAACCACTGACGCCAGGCGAGGAAGTACCGGTGTTAGCCGGTACCCCTCTGGTCCCCGTAGTCTTCTTCCTTGCGGAAGAAGAGACGGGCCCCGCTCCCGAAGGAGCAGGAGGACCAGCGGAAGAAACCCTCCCGTCCCACCGAGGTGAGACGGGTCCCGAGAAGCTCCCGAGGAAGCTTCTTAGGAGGGAGGAGGCAACCTTCTTCTTCCTCGGCTGTACAGCCTTAGAAGTCGAAGGGGAAGAGGCGGCGGCTGACGACCATGAAGAAGATGAAGACGACGACCACGACACCTTCCTCCTCTTCTTCGTCAGCTTCCTCAGGACAGACGTAAGATCTGCTATCCAGGGCGGAGCCGGGGCTGCTGTAGCCGAAGCCACAGGGCCCGGACGCACCTGTACAGACAGACCACAGTCTGGGGTAGTACCACCACGAACAGGGACGACATCAGCAGGTATGGGCATCTCAGGAACAGCAGGCACGGCCAGCACATCCTCGGTAGGGACCGCCAGCGCAGCAACGGCAGGAACAGCCAGCGCAGCAACGGCAGGGATCGCCAGCGCAGCAACGGCAGGAACAGCCAGCGCAGCAACGGCAGGGACAGCCAGCGCAGCAACTGCATGGACAGTCAGCCCAGAATCGGCAGGTACGGCAGGCAGCACCGGAAACACAGGAAGTGGAGCAGCAGGCAGCAACATCCTGTTACCGGCGGCAGGTCCAGGGGCGAGTTCTAGGGTCAGCGGAAGTGTGGTCGCTGCAGCGCGGCAACCACGAGCGGCGGCGGCACGCCCCCATCTCGGTACGGTGAACGGCACTTCACAGCGGGCTGTAGGCAAGACTGTACCACGCGAGGCGAGTACACCAGGTGAGGAGGGTCGTCGTCACCTGGTTGCGTGGTCACCACTCCATGGGTGACCGCAATATGCCCAGACATAGAACCGCCTGACCACCAGCACTCTGCAATTGGAAGGACGCCCATACCTCACCAAGGTCCACCCTCGTGGCAGTATCACCTGGAAATAAAAGTAGTAGCGATTAATGGATGGAAAACCCCTCGTGCGGGGGTTTGATCCCTCCCGAACGAGTGGAAGACCCCTAATACAAATTGTACAATCGGCACCGAGCGCCCTCCCCCGCGCTCGACGGATCGGGCGAGGAGAAGAACGCCGATAACCTCCCCCCCCCCCCCCAAGGGGAAGAGTTATCAGTGGGGAACTGAGCGGGGGGGTTTTCTTCGTTCCCCTCCCCCGCACAGTACCCATGTACCCAACAACAAAATAAGAGCTCTAGCAATCGTGCCATCGGCACGAATACAAGGCATAACGGATCATTCCTGACTGAGCGGAACTTGAACCAAATAATATTGATGCAATCAATAATAAGGAACAAAATGAAAATGCATCTTGCAAAACGATTCACTTCACAATGAAAAAGGGCTCGGATCGAGCGCATTTGCGCCCTCGGTACCGAGCGTAAGGGTGAAAGGTTTCATTCCTTACCTTATGATCAAGGTTTCTGAAACCTTGATCCATAACGAATTGATGCAATCAACAGATATATGAAAATGAAAAGACTACTGCGCTTGCGATTTCACTTCATACAATCAAAAAAGAAGAAGGATCAATTCCCGTGAATAACGGAACATTGATCCCAGTCAACAATGCAATCTCAATAACAAAATGAAAATGAAAAAGAACTGTACTTGCGATTTCACTTCATTCAAAATAAAAAGGGGGAAGGATCAATCTCCGAGCAAGCTCGGAAACTGATCCAAAATGAGTATTGCTACAATAAAAATAATCTATGAAAATGAAAAAGAATACTGTACTTGCGATTCCACTTTCATACTGAATAAGTTTCCTGTGCCGATAGTATTCGTTCGGCAACGGGCACACGGTCAAAAAAAATATAAATGAAAAGAGTACTTACTTACGATTTTCATCTACACATTTCCAACCCAATATACGCTCGGAGCGAGCGCTCCCGCCCTCGGCACCGAGCATACACAATACGAGGATCATTCTGGGAAAATGAATTCCCGCAATTACGCCCTTCAGTCCCGGCACTCGGGTAATCGGAGAGCGTTGTGCAGCAAGATCCTTTAATTCACAATTGAAATCAATGAAATGATTGTACTTACAATTCAGTTTCACTAGATACATCGAAAAAGAAAAACACAATCATGCGAAAGCAAACGACGATGAAGCGGGCAGAGAGCGATGATACACGTCCACACGCCAGCAGGCCGAAAGCAAAAGTGGTTTGTTTACCTCCCAGTCGCGCGCGCGCGCCTGTCGGACAAGCAGTTAACTACCGAACCCCTTGTTCGAAAGCTTACGACCTATCCAGCTGCCGCTAGTACCTTCCTATTGTAAAAGGACCGAAGGTTTGTATGCCGTGTCGGAACAAATACCCCCTACATCATGCACAATCAAAACATTTAGTTGCCATACACTTTCCTATACAGCCTAATGCTTTCATCCTGCTTGTGACATAATACAAAAATAAAAGAAGTACAATAGCATCCAGGAAAAAATCTGCCAGAAATCATCAAAATATAAACGCCAATTCATACCGACTGCATAAGGACATGACATTAACAATTCTGACAAGAAAGTAATCATTCCAGTGCCATGTTACAATAACATAAAATTGCTCATGTCACCTCAGCCTTGACGTACTGTACTGTATTAATCTTTACCACTTAAGCACTAGCAATCAAAGATAGTTCCTACTGTACCACTCAAAGTGATAACTTATCATAAGATTAGTGATTAGTGACCACTGTTCAAAGTTTCTCTGATTGCTGGAATGTTTTACGTCATGTCACATATTCCTCTTGCTGCACTACAAAATTATAAAATACCAGTTTCAATTGACATTTTGATGTAGTAATTTACTGTATTAAAGAAAATCTTTGCAAAAAAAAGAAAAAATGTCTTAAATCAGGATATAATTTACCCTACTATCGCACTTTAAAAAAAAAAAGTATGACTAATAACTTCCTTTGAGCGCAAACCAGGGATTGGCGCTGTGTCATACTAAAATCTATTACAAATTTAGTTCCCAAAATAATTGCTACCTTTTTAATGCTTTAAAATTCTTTCTCATTGAGCTGATACTAAACACAACTTATAAGAATGGTTGCAGTAATAAAAGAAAAAAATTACCCAAAAATACCGTGTAGGGGTCACAAATTACTTAAGGCACCGGGGGAGGGGGGGGGCCTCTCTAACCAGGTTAGGACATTGCACCCACAACTCCATTAGAAATGGTAGTAGGTAGGTCTGGTTACGTTATATTCCCTCTGAACGGCTTACTAAGCCTCCAGTGGCCCTGACCCCTCTAATTTGCATTCTTTTCTCACCCCAGTAGGCTATCTTAGAATACCTACGCTTACTAAGGTAACCTATCATAAGTATTCTTAGGTCAACAGGTAAACAGTTTAAGGGTTATTTTTCAAGTAAAACACACCAAAACGAAAAAATTTCTTCTGAATACGTAACCTTCGCTAACGCTTAATAACAAATTAAAATAATTAATCAAATTACGACTTATAAGGTAAGACAATACGGCCACCCAACCACCTCCATAGTAGCTCATACGCAAAATCGTAACCCATAAACACCCCTGGGTTACGTTCGGTTGGTAGTATATTGGTAGATCTAGCTATATAGGCTAGGTAACTACTAGGTATACTATTCTGCGACGAGCTAGACTATGACAGTTGACGTTTTCCTATACGGTTTTACCTCCTGAAAAAGAATTTAGTAAGTAATATTTTTCGCCAAGCTGTAATTAACCTTTAATTTCAACCAATTCCATGAGGACTGTGTTTACTTCAGTCTTTAAAACAGACATCACCACCTACGGGTAAACTAAGCATAAGCCCTAAAGATGCAATACGAAAATTCATACGCAAAAATAGGATTTAAAGGTTAATTTACTTGAGATAGAAGATAAAAATAATAGAAAATAAGGTAGAATGAAACGCCATTACCGTAGACTTTCAAGGTAGTGGGTCTTAGGGTAAGGTATGCCACAAACGAAAAATAAAGCCCCGAAGACGAAATAGGCGGATAAATACGCGAAAATCAAGACTGCCGGTTAGTTCCGTAGCCATCGACCTTAAAATAGATCAATAAATCACCGACATAAATACAAACTCACGTGAGAATGAAACGACAAAATAATCGCCCCCTTAAAAATCGGGAGGACACGTAATCGTAAACCCACGACTTGATTACGTAAATACCTCGTATTTTATGGCTTATCGTTCACATATCGACGACTAACTACTAATAAAAGTCACGGAGAACCATTATTTCACCTTCTTCCCGGATGACTTACTTAAATATGAGTCTTATTTTGATATTTGTGAAGGAATTCGAGTCCTACTTGACTCGATCGTGCCTCGGAGAGGATGGTGATTGTCACGTATACTGATATTCGATAGTGAGTAGATGGCGATTATTTTGTCATCTATTCACAGATCTGCGACGACATCTTACCACTCCGACATTTAAAAATAAAGATACCTAACTATATTTCCATTTTTAAAAGTACCCTTGATGTGAATTGGAAGATGCCTGTGGCTAACCAAAATCAAATATACGATTACAGTACTTTGATTTAAGCTATTTCTAGTAAAAGCTAAAAGGCACCAAAGGCTTAAGCGTCAAATCACACAATTTTACAAGAGCCATGTTTGATTACTTACAAAAATACTGATATTTCCTTATATATTTTACCTCTGAATGTAAAATATAAGCATCATTTCACACAATCTTACTAAACTAGCTGACTAAAATGGTTGGAAGGAGGTATTACCGGTCATTTCATAGTTACATAAGATACGATGACTTCGAGTTTCACATTCTGTAGACTGCATGAAACTATAATCAGAATGAATGCGAATGTGTTTTCAGTTGTCCCTAAGATGGAATAACTTCGTGAAGAAAGGTTAAGTACTGTGACAGGTTGAAAAATGCTGATTTCTTCATCGCAAATTTTGCAAGATGCGATACAGACACCATATAATGCTGTATCATTGTAATCTACAGTGAAAACTCAACCATAGCACCATCTACCTCATCATTAATTGTGCCTTTAAGTCCTCTCTTGCAAAAATATCTGCCATGATTAGTCTCAAAAAGCATCACAAATCATGAAGCTACTTAGTCATAAACCATTTATTAGATTCATGGGCCAATTAGGCCTATTGATGTTCCCGCTCCCTGATCTAGCTACGGCAAATAAGGGCATTCGACCATGGCCAGTTATATAGGTGGCCGTGATTCGACACACACAGGGCAAAAAAAATCTATAAAAAAAAAACATTATGCTAGGGGTCTGGCATAAAATGATATAATATAAGCAAATAAGAATGACCAAAAGTACTGGTAGACCTATCTATAGCCTTTTCAGTTTTCCATGCCATGAGCGGCGCATAAGAAATATTAAGAGACGTTTGCGTTTATATCATGGTAACTACATTTTCATGCATTTATAGTCACGTGATGACATCTTATGATCAACTTTCACAAATCAACTCCTATCGACCGGTGACATAGGTCTATTGCATGGAAGTAAGGTGATGTCCTCGCCCAGAGGAGTCAAAGTTATAGTGCGTTGCTCTGGGACCCATTTGTATGAATATTGTTCATGTAAATTTCATAGTCATAATAACTCAGTGATTTAATATCTATTAAAACATTACAGACACATATGATAATGATGTCTGGAGTTCATTCATTTGGCTATAGGTCTACAGTTAAACAGCAGTGTATAGTCACTCCAAAATCCCACATCAGTTGCTATACCGTCATATTTTTTTACCCATTTTCAGGTAATTGAAGCAGTTTCCCGTTCTACCTTTGAAGTATATGAAGCAGAGCTATCTGCGACTATTCTTATTTTTTTCATTAGCCGCTGTTTCGCTCAATTTTATTTGTTGCCACTTAGAATAAATTTTAAAAATCAGTCACGGCTCACGGTCTCAAATTCCTTGAAATTCCAATACGAGCCCCAATAGGTCCTCAGTCGCCTATGAAAAGGCTCGACATCAAGAATGATCGATTTATTATTTGGGGTAACTGGCGTTGCAACACCAATGGTCATCAATGCCGATCTACAGCTATTTAACCTCCAGTCCCTAACTTATCATTCATTGCACGTTTCTGCAAGTAATAGGCGCCTCATAACTTGCCTTCGTCACTGTAAGTATTTATGTGCTCATATCATTTGCATCTCCCTCACTAAATAAAGTATTTGAAAGCATTATGAACAACAGTCTTAAAGAAACACATATATGATAATGCATTAACATTAAAAATTCTCATCAAGAATTATGTTAACGGTTATAAGAGCATCTAATGGCATCCGATCCGATTTTAAAATCTCAATACTGTAAATCACTGTAGTACGCCATCTCATATAAATGACTAGTTTACGCGGTGCCTAAATTCAAATTCAATTTCTTTTATAAATTAAGGCAATCAGGCAAGAGCAATATCATAATTATTATGCAGTATTTAGTTTCAATTGTCTTTTAGGAGACTATAGATTAACCATTGCGATTGTCAGTGCGTTGTAAATGTAAGATACTACAATAATTTGGTTCAGGCGGAAAACAAACATAAAAAATATTTCTTAAGCAACTTGCGTTTCGTGAGTAAATAACATTGCAATACTTTTTTTATTTATTATTTTGTAAAGGAGGAATTCTTGACTTTTTCAGCCTTTCTGTGGAAAATGAACTATCTGGCAACTGCAGCACTCTACTGCTGACTGTGTTCATAACAATTGAACAATTACTGCATAACTATTGAAGCTGCCAAGGAGGCCCGACGTATCTGTGGCATTAATTGTCTTCCTTTTCTGTGAAAAACCTTATCTTGTGATTCAGGAAGTTTGTCGCTCCACGTAATTGAAATCATGGGGGTAAGTTGGTCACAAATTATTTTATTTAATTAATTAATAATATAATAGAAATACACACACGCATGTAAATAGAACATTATAATTCCGTTGGAAGCCTTTTTTTATTAGGCAAATCAGTGGCCTTTTAGACTTGTTCCATATAAATATTTGTACATTTTAAATAAGAATAAGACTACGATTAATTTTGTTAATCAGTTATCAAATTAGGCGCCAGAATCTCTGATGAAAGAACAGGAATGTTAATGAATTAAGTTGGGTGAATATTACGGTAAGAAAAGTTTTATTTGTGGCAACCCTCTGACATTTTGTAGGACGTATTCAACGAACTGCAAGAAAAGATGCTGAGGGCAGAGGAAGAGTGCTCTGCAGCCAAAAGGGACGCAGAACAGGTTGCCGGAGAATTACGGATGGCCCTAGAAGCCCTCCAGAAACAGCAGGGTGAAAAGGAAGAGCTTGCTTGCATGCAGAAAGTTGCAGCTAGACACAAGGAGAAGTTCCTCGAGGCAGGCGGCAGGATGTCAGGTTACCTGGAGCATCTTCTGGACATGAAAGCATATCTCGAAAACCAGAGTTCCATGTCTGAGGAATTTGCCAGGGACCTGGAGGACCTACGCAAGAAATTGACCTCTCAGCTGAAGGACAGAGAAAATGAGTATGTAGTTGCACAGGGTCAGACTTCTTTAGACATTGAGATAGAGCAACTGAAGGCTGAGGTCGCCGATTTGAGGGAGAAACGAGACATGCTCCTGAAACGAGCCGACAGGGCAAAGCAACTTGAAGGAGAGATTGAACATCTTAAGAAAGAGAGGAATGCATTGCGGGAAAAGGTATGTTTCCCGTGCTTATCTCTACGGGTATGTGTACTTTGTAGATTAATTAGAGCCGCTTTTTAATTACTGATAATGTTTGTGTCTTTAGAGTATTCTGCTAATTCCGATCGATGGTTAAGAGCTTCCTTTTATCCATGGAATCGAATTTACTTGTAACTGTGCAAATGTCGCGTGTGTATAAACCGAATTAAATACAGTATCTATCGTACTATACCCTGCCGCCGTGCCTACATTCATCTTGTGAAACGTAAAATGTCTATGAATTTTTCTATATTTCTTTCTCCCCCAACCCCCAAACGAACACTCCCCCTCTACTCTAACCCAACCTCTCCAACTCTTACTCTTCCTATTAAAACCTTGAACAAGCAGGTAACAATATCAGTTACCCCACCTTATCTCCAACCTACAGAACAACAACCAGCCTTTAACTTTTACCCTCCCCCAACTCTTCCACAATGTGCAATGCAAGGTATATAGAATGGTCTCCCTTATTCTATATACCTTGGTGCAATGTAGCCCTTAAATTTCTTCTCGGTGTTTACAAGAAAATCCCCCATCCCCCAGCAACTCTTCCCCCACAACATCCATCCGCTTCCCCATCCATGGCAGTAACATCAGAACCTTCACAATGCACAAACTTCCAGTCCAGAATGCACTGGAAATGTTAGAAGATGCCCTAGTCGCGAGAACGTCATCCAGGAAAAACTTTATTTCAATTTCTTTCTGGTGGAATCAGTGGTGGCACGTTACTATATATTGGAGACACTACTAACATCCATATTTTGAAAAAACACCAAGAGAAAGCGATATTTAACTTGCTTTCACTGAAAATTAGCAGATATGGTGAGCAGGGTAAGCTATAGCCGCCTTTGTTCAAGTTCTATAATTTTTCATGTAAGGAGTAGCTGTTTGAGCTGAATACTATAATATATATCTTTATCAACCATAAATCAAATATATGACTTCTCTCATCCTCTTCCTCCACTCAGTTCAGAGAGGAATACACGCCTGAGAAAATCCGAGCAAGACAAGACCACAAAAATAAGGAGATGATCGCCAACAAGAAGAAGAATGAAGACCACCTTCGTCGTCTGAACAACAAGATTAGCAGGGCCCTGGGAGAGGTCCACAGGACCAACGATAACATTTCTGCTTTGGAGAGAGAACTGGCCAAGGTCCAGTATCTGTGCCATAAGGAGCACAGCGTCCATTCATCAAGGCGATGAAATAAGAAACACACAAATTATATATATACATATATATATATATATATTATATATATATATATATATATTAAGCGAATACCACGGGAATGATAGTCAGGAATCCAAGCGCTTTCGTCTTTATTCAGACATCGTCAAGGAGCTACTGTCAGTAGCTCAGTTAGTAGCTCCTTGACGATGTCTGAATAAAGACGAAAGCGCTTGGATTCCTGACTATCATTTCCCGTGGTATTCGCTTATTTATGAGTCACGTGCATCTACTGTGATTTTTTAAGCATCTATAATATATATATATATATATTATATATATAGCTATTATATATAGATATAGTAGTATAATATATTTATACTATATATATAATAAGTAGTATATGAAGACTGTTTCTGAAGTAAAGGACCACTTTTTTTTAAAGAACGTTCCTGGAGTAAAGGGCCATTAAAGAAAAAAAAACTTTCTGATGTATAGGGCCGTTTTTTTTTTTCAAATCTTTTCTGAAGTAAATGATCAGCATATAAATATATATATATATATATATATATATATATATATTTAGTGTTATAAACTGGCAATAGAATAAAAAGATTTTTTCTTATCCATTGTTAATACCATTAAAATAATTCTTAATTTCCAAAGTCATTGTACTTTACATTATTTCACTTAAAACTATAAATATTCACTATTCAGTGAAATGATATGTGAATTATATTTGATTTTGTGATGGTTCTTTTTATTTTGCATTTTTCCTTTTAACTGATCATGGTATTTCAGTATTAAGAAGTAGCCAAATACAGTTAGTAGTAAAGTAAAGTTCCCACTACAAGCCATATGCATTGAAAATAAGAAGATACATTTATACAAGATCCCACTGGATCAACAAAATCACAATGATGGACTGTATATTACTGAATAGACTGTTGGCTTGCTATTATTCTTTCTTAACCCATATATTTACTTTATAGTATATATAATATAATGAAAGGATATTATTATTTATTTTTATAGTTTTAATCTCAGTCCTCAATATCACTAAATTCACGGATATCTGATTTCAGATATATAATTATATATATTATAATATATATATATATATATATATATATATAGATATATATATATAATATATATATTATATATATATTATATATATATATGTGTGTGTGTTTAACACTAGTGCAAATAGACCTTGAATAAAATCCTATTGATAGCCGAGTTTGAATGTTAAAGAAAATTGAGGGATAAAAGACAATAACCTATCGTCTTAAAATATCATAGAACAGTCCACTAACGATATTGCATTCTGTTGAAAAAAAAAATAGATTCCTGAAAAGAAATTGACACTTGACTACTTGAATGATGTTATACCAAATTACTAGCAAAGAGGAAGAAGAAGAGAACTCGCTATTATCAAAAACCGAAATATAGCTACAGGTATTTGAATTTATATGTAGTGTAAAGGTATCAAAATTATGTTTTAACTTTGAAAAGAGTATTTTTTATAATTAAAAAAGAATAATAGGTGAAATGACCCAAAAAATAGCTAGTTATGAAAAGTTAAATAACCATATATTGGCCTAGGCCTCTATAGGTAGACCCAGTCGGTCACCCGCTCAATAACAATCTTATGAATTGAAACAGTTTGGAAAATTTTAATTTTTATGTCATTTAGCTATTGGTGATTGAATTATTCAAGAACCGCCAAGGTAGACCTAGTGACCCTTCTTTTGCATGCTGTCATACGTCGAGTTCGTATACTAGGTAGTACCTAGGCTAGGTAGCCTATACCTAACCCTAGACCTAAGCATACTACCTATTTAGCCTAAGGCATTAGCATAGGCCTACGTGGATTGCCCACATCTTAATTTAGAAATTTTCATTCGTATAATGAAATTGCACAGATTCCTTTATTTTGATTGCTGGATGTGTTAGCTAGTAGCTAGCTAGTATATTATCCTAGCTAATTTAGACCTATAGGTACCTACTATATCCAACATACAACTTCCGACGTTTTATTACAGTTGACTGATAAAAAATAATGGTAAATTCGTAATAAGCAACTAAATTACTACCTATAGGAAAAAGTAATTTCCAAATGAAACCCGATGCAAATTTCTTGCTTAGTTCTAAGCCCATACCTAGGTATAACCTAACCTAACCTAGGCCTAGAGCACCCTGCGAAATATAATCTTAGGTTACCCAAAGACTGGCCCCACCTGGCATTTGGTGACACTAGTAGTACTACTGTAAATTTTATAAGGTTAAACCCTAACCTAACTATACTCTGTTTTTTTCCATCTGTCCACCTGCCTGTGGTGTTTGCGTATGGTAACACTGCGTCCTTGGCTTTAGATAGTAGTTACATTCAGCGATTATAATAATATCCTATTTCGAATATTAACGGTGTAATTCGTATATAGTGAATTATTAAAACACTTTTCAGTTGTAAATGTACACCCAGATAACCTTTTATTTACCTAAAACTTACACATAGCGTAACTATCTAAAGCCCGGGACGCAGTGTTACCATACGCAAACACCACAGGCGGGTGGACAGATGGAAAAAAAACAGAGTATAGGTAGGTATAGCTTAGATGTTTGGTCGTACTTGGAACCTAACCTCGCAAATGTTTGAGGTAGCCTGTTATTGTACTGAAAAATTTGCTAGCTAGCCCTATATTTTGTTTATAAAAAAAAAATTCCTGAAGTCTATCTATCCCTCTCCTTCATTCTGGCAATGAGAGTTGCAGGGATGTTGTTGTCTTGACAATCACATAGTATACCCTAGGTATAGCACTTTTAGCTCTACAGTCCAAGGCATGAAGGTCATATAGGTAGATCTATATAACTACTCTGCAGCGAGCTAGACTATGGCAGTTTATGTTTTTCTATGCTGTTTTACCTCCTGAACAAGAATTCAAAGTAATATTTTTTCGGCCAGCTGTAATTAACCCGTAATTTACCGTTGAACTCTATCCTATGGTAAGGGGGATCCGATGGGAATCCGGGGTTTTGGGTGGGGTAAATCACTTGGGAGAAAGCTCACCGCGGAATACTTACATACAATTACTTTTATCTGTAGCAATAGTTTGTAATCATGAAATACATGTAAATATTTTTACGTATAAAGTACAGCACAACATTTTTTCTCCAGCTAACAGAATGTCGCAGCACGGGGAAGTGGTGGAGGATTTTTATGGGGTGTACTTACTCTACTGTATCAATCCGAAGTTCAAAGGGCGGACCTACATAGGTTTTACTGTCGATCCAAATCGACGTATCAAACAGCACAACACTGGAGTCAGAGCTGGAGGAGCTTACAGAACTAGTAATCGAGGACCTTGGTAAGTGTTATTAATTGTTTTTCCTCATTATTCTTATTCAGAAGATGAACCTCATTCATATGGATTAAACCTACAGGCCCCATTGACTTGAAATTCAAGCTTCCAGCAAATATATTGTTAATTTGAAAGAAAGTAGTAGGAAATACAGAAATAAGAGATCAGTTATTAGAAAAGAAAAAAATAAATTAAGAAATTCATAAAGAAATTGATAAAAATGTAAGTAAATTATTAAAATACAAGGAAAGTCTTTTAGGGTAGTACCTCATGACATCTTCAGCCTACCATCTAATTAAACAAAGGACTGACTGATTTGGATATTCTTCCACCTCTCTCTGCTCAGTTTACAACTTTTATTCTTTTTTTTTTTTTTTTAATTTTTACATGTGCATTGGATCTTTCCCATACATCACCATGGAACTTGGGTTCTTTAGTTGTACGTAAATATGAATTTGTTGCTTTATTGTAGTCCCTAGCAACTCGAAGGTTATTTTTTAATAACCTTTTTTGTCTCTGAAGCATTTGTGAGTACAGGAGTAACTCAGTAGGCAAATTTTGCTCATTTACATTTAACCCTGAATATACAGTTGTTTGATATAAAATTTTGTTCTTTTTATATTTGCTTCATAAGCGTGATATGATCGGAAATCCTTTATAAGAGTTCTGATGACTGTACTTTTAAAAAAAGTTGCAAGGAGTTTTGTGGTAGTACTGTAGTAGGAGATTAAGCTTCATTGTTTGTCAGACTGTCCTCTTTTCTTGTTTATCCCGTCACTTCTTACTCCTTGACATCTGCCCACGTCCTTCATTCTTTTCACATCTGTTGTCATGTGGAGGAGTGGCCTCTACCCCTACTCCTCCAGGTTTGGGTCACCCAGACTCCAACAGTCCTCTCCCGTTTAGTCATCCAAGCTGGTAGCTTCTGAGGATTTTTAAAAGTAGCTGTTTTGCCTAGGAAGGATTTGTCGGTCTTGATTGGAGCGGATTAGTGTGAATACATAATCTTTGTAAAATATCTTTGAGAAAAAGACTTGAAACCAAATTATTTTTCACTGATTACTGTTTCTGGTTAAAGCAGCACTGTCCCAGGAAATGGGGCATAAGTAAAATAAGTTTCTATTTACAGTATTAAGAGTGTAGATTATTTGATATCTTCTATATTCAAATAGATTTAAACTAAATATTTGTTGTACTAAATTACAATCATTTATAAATTTCAGGGAAATGGTCCTCATTGTTCATGGGTTTCCGAATGATATTTCTGCCTTGCGGGTAAGTTTATACTTCACTGTGTTCCTTTCCAGAAACCCATACCTAAGTCTTAACTAAGGGCCTCCATCTCCCTGTTTAAAGATAACCTAAATAGTAGACATACGTGAAATCTAATAAGAAAAATATAATGCATGACAATTAATACAAAGTTAGAGTTATACTAGTATTAGATACTTAAATAATGGACTACACATAATTAAAGAATACTGTTTATGACATGAACATACATGTATGTATAGTTAAGAGAAAAGTCTTAGCTACTGTGTATGGTACTGACCCTAAATTCTAGTTACATTTTAGCTAAAATATAAAATGAAAGATATTAGTTTTGAATTTTAAAGTGTAAATGTGTACTTAGTATAGGAAGAAGGTTAGCCTAATGTCTGTGATATTGTCTTGTTATTTTCACTCAACATAGTTACACATTTATCTGGAACAAGACAATAGAAGGTGGATGTTGTAACAAAGATTGTTTGAAATACCAAGCTCTGATATTAGGTTTTCTGACTGAAACAACTCCTTATATGTGCCTGAAGAAAGATTCTGAGGTTGTATCTTTTCAGATCCAAATTTAGTTATGTAACTCAACTAATTATATTTTGATGAAAACATTACGTAGCCTGAAGAGTTGAAGAATGAATTATTTTTTGTTTTGCACATCTTTTGAAATGCCTCAAGATGGTTTAACCAAAATAAATATTTTGTCTTCAGATATAACTTTATACTTAAGCAATATATGTTCAAAGAGTATTACCGTATTGCTAAACGAGCACTAAGTGTGAGGAGCGTGGAGTATGGAGAGAATTCTTGTGTGGATGAATTATGAAAGGGTTAAGATTAATTAGAGGTCTCAGTCAACCAATCAGGTTTTCAGTTGCTCTTCCCATGCTAAAAAAATTATAATTCAGGCTAAGTGTAAGAAAAAAATTTTTTTTTTCATACAAACTCTACCCTCCAACCTTATTGATTTTAGCAGGCCATGAAACAGACAGCTCATTTATACTAACATATCTGGTTATCCACCCACACATGTGCAAGGGTGACTGCTGTCATCTTTATTTTAAGAGGGATTGACGTGGGATGATAGTACAACCGCAAAATATATTTAATCATAAGTGTAATGGGATCGTATGAAAAATTTGATCTTATTAAAAAAAAAAAAATATTCATCGGTAATTTGCAGTACCATGCGAGGGTGCTGCTTCACTTTCCCAGTCCACCTACATTTATGGAAGCTATTTTAGAATAAAAAAAATCACACTTTTATTGTAGTGTCTTACCGAACAATTATAGAGCCGTGATTTTCCACGAGCGGCAGGATACTAAATTCAAATTTAGCGCGTCGGCGTCGCCAACACTGGTGGTGATGACGTCATCTCCCTCCACTCGCGGGAGAACCAGGTACAACTGCCCAGGTGAATGCAATTCTTTTCCTGCCGGCGTCCGGTGAACATCGGTGGTCGGTGCGGTTGGATAACTTTGCTTCGCTTTTTTCTTGTGGATTTGATCTTCGGAATTGGTGAAGTACTTCTTTTTTGGCGTTTGTTTGTTATTTTGCTTTTTATTTAGGCGTTGCCATGGGTCGGGATTCTTAGTTGCCGTTCGGGAGTTAGGTTTTGCATCTCAGGATGTAAAACTAGATATCCAAGCTAGAGTTATGATTCTCACACTAAATGTGTTAAGTGTAGGGGACAGGTTTGTTCAGCAGATCGAACATGTAACGAGTGTAGTGATTGGACTGATTCTCAATGGAAGTTTTTTTAGTTCATACTCGGAGAAATTAGCTAAAGACAGAATTAGAAAGCAGCGCTTAGGGAAAGTAGACTTAGCTCTGCTTCGTCTTGCGTGCATCTGTTCCTTCTGTTTCTCCTCAAATTGTTATGTCTCCTTTAACTACACCTCCTATTCCTCCTACTAATCCCACTTCTCCGGCTTCCCGTGTAGTTTCTTCCGACACCATTGCCAGTCTGGAATCGAGGTTAGATCAGAAATTTTCGGTACTAGCGAATACGGTTTTTGCAACTTGGTAATTCAGTTAAGACGTTTTTTGGAGAAAGGGCCTCAGGTAAGAGTGTAGTGAGTGGCGTACGTGCTGTCCTGACACGTCTCCTAGACAAAGGTCACTGTCCAGCTCCCCCGCACCGGGGAGAAGACATACCGGAAGTCCAGGGAGTCGATCGGGATTTGCCCACAGACAGGCGCCTCTCTTGTTGAGCCTGTTGCGCCTCAACAGGGCTCGGTTAAGCGTTGGAAAGGTGTTGCGGTCAGACGGCTTTCAAATGATTCAAGCGATTCGTCTCCGGTCGCACGGCGCTCTTGGCGAAGATTCGCCCGTTTCGCGTCCCTTAAAGAGGCGTTCAGGCGCCGATTCTTCGCCTCCTCCAGTCAAGCGGTATAAGGAGCCTGAGAGTAGGGTTGCGCCTCGACCGTTAGCGGCTCGTTCGTCGCCTCAATCTGTGCCTTTTTCGGCTCCATCTACTAGTAGAGATTGTGGTTTTAGCGCTGTAGCTAGCAGTTCTAAGGGTGTTTCTTTAGGCGCTTTTTCGTCTGTTACGCCTGATGCGCCTGTTTCGCCTCGAATTTCGGCGGCTCCGAGCGAGCGCAAGGTAGTTTTTCCGCCTCCTGCTGAACATTTAGGCTCTTCCAAGCCTACGTTAACTGTTTTTGATTCGTCTCTGGCGCCTTTGCGCAAGCAGTTAGAGATGTTAACCAACTGGATGAATGAGTCCAAGGGTGGTTCGAAACCTTCAGATCCGGTTGTAGTTCCGTCTACTTCTTCGGCGGTATCGGAGAATGAAGAAGAAGTAGATGGAGGGAGGATTCACATCACCTCTCGTGTTATTCACGTCTCCTTAGATTTCTTCTGGTATCTATCCAGATTATTTTGAGAAAGCGGCTACGCGCTCCCCAACTTCGACTTTTTTGATGAGGAGGAAAACTTCAGACCCTCTCCTCCCAAAACTTGTTCTATCTAAAGCGGTTAGACATTCGTTGAAAGAGACGGAGAAATGGATGTCTATGAAAAGAGACTTAGGGAAGGCTCTTTTTGCTTACCTCCCTCTAAGTTGCTTCGTAAGAGGTATAGGTTTTATGTAACTGGGGAAGCTCCTTCTCTGGGAGTTTCTGGCCTCCTCCCAGGGAGACTTCTCCAGTTTAATCGACTCCTCTAGAAGATCTGCTTTCGCCGCAGCGAAAGTTTTCTTTACAGCGCCTGAGTTGGACCACGTTGTAAAGAATCAATTTAAACTTTTGGAAGTCTTTAGCTTCCTTGATTGGACTATTGGCGCTTTAGCGGCCAAGATCGAAGACTGTCCTTCTCTTTCCCAGGAGTTAGCGGAGGATTGGATTGGTGTTCTGTCCTGTGCGGACAAATCCATTAGGGATGGATGTGATGAGTTAGCTTCGCTCATCGCCTTTGGTACCCTTAAGAAAAGGCAACTTTGGTGCTCCTTTGCTTCTAAAAGGGTTACGTCCCAACAGAAGTCTGCTCTCTTGTTTGCTCCTTTTGTGAAAGATAACCTTTTTTCCAGACGATGTAGTGTTGTCAATTTCGTCTGCGCTAGATAAGAAATCTACTTCGGATTTACTGGCACAGTCTACTAAGAGACCTAAAGCTCCTGTGGAGACTGTTCCTTCGGTTTCTCCTCTGGCCCAAGCGCCTTTTCGAGGGAGAAAACCCAAGCGCTTCTTTCGGCCGAAATCGAATTTGCGACCTCAGTCTAAGGCCTCGGCCAAGTTAACAAACCTTCCAAATGAAAGCTCGGTTCTTCATGCACCATTGGAGCCAGGCTGGCTCTGTTTTGGGAGGAGGAATGGGAAAACAGAGGAGCAGAAGCCTGGTAGTGCAAGTACTCAAGTTCGGCTATCGTATTCCTCTCGTTTCACCTCCCTCGCTCTCACCTGTGCCAAATTCCATTCCAGGCATACTCTCCGGGCTCAGACAATTTTCTGGCGCTAGCCGCAGAAGTGGAAGCGCTTGTTTTCTCAAAGAAGCGATAGAACAGATAGAAGGGGATTTTCCTCAGGCTTTTACAATCGCCTTTTTGTAGTTCCCAAGTCATCAGGGGGGCTGGAGGCCGGTTTTGGATGTGAGCGGCCACCCTGAACGTTGCATGTCCAGAAAACAAATTTCATATGGAGACCACTCGGTCGGTTCTGGAGTCCATCAGACAGGGGATTGGATGGTCTCTCTGGACATTGCAAGACGCTTATTTTCACATTCCGATACATCGCGAATCTCGGAAGTACCTGAGGTTCATGTTCGAAGGCAAGGTGTTTCAGTTTCGGGCGCTTTGCTTCGGACTAGCGACCGTCTCCTCAAGTTTTCACCAGGGTTCTATCCCCGATAGGAAGCTGGCTACACATATTAGGAGTAAGAATCTCCCTCTATCTGGACGATTGGCTTCTCCGTCGGTGGTAATCAGAGAGTCGGTGCATGAAGGACCTTGGAACAACTCTGGATCTTGCCAGAAAGTTTATGGGAATTCTTGGTCAACAAACAGAAGTCCCCAGTTGGTTCCATCTCAGAGCATCCTTTATTTGGGGATGATTCTGAATCTGCAATCAAGTTTTTCGGGCTTTTCTGTCCCCGAAGAGGGTTCAAGGCTGTCTGGAGACAGTTCAGGAGTTCTTGGACAAAAAGGTAAGTTCTGCCAATCAGTGGATGAGGCTCTGGGCAAAATTGACGTCAGTGGAGAAATTTGTGACGTTGGGAAGACTGCACATGAGACCTCTGCAGTTTTTTCCTGAGAGCCTCTTGGTGCAGGAAGACACAACCAGACTCGATTACCTTTCCTGTCACAGATCAAATAAAAGAGGACCTAAGGTGGTGGCTCTCTCGAGCAGGTTGAAGAAGGGTTAGATTTTACGACCCATCCTCCCGAACCTACAGTTCTTTTCCGACGCATCGGACACAGGTTGGGGAGCCCTACTGGGAAATCAACGGACTTCAGGAGCTTGGTCGGAGAAGGAGAAGTTCCACATAAATGTAAAGGAACTGTTAGCAATTTTCTTAGGGCTCAGACAGTTTCGGAGCTTAGTAGAAGGCCGAGTAGTGGCAGTGCATTCCGACAACTCCACGGCTCTCTCGTACGTGCGGAAACAGGGGGGGAGGGGACTCAGTCTTTCTCTCTGTACGAAGTAGCCTAAGGATCTCCTCCTGTGGTCAAACGAAGCGAAGGTTCAGCTAGTCCCGAGATTTGTTCCGGGAAAGATGAACGTCCTGGCGGACGAGTTAAGTCGTCAACAGCAAGTGTTACCTCTGGAGTGGACTTTGGACAACAAGATTTGTCAGAAACTTTGGCGCCTTTGGGGACGACCGTCAATAGACCTGTTCGCGACATCGAGGAACAACCGTCTTCCTCTCTTTTGTTCTCCAGTCCCAGATCCTCTAGCTTGGTCGGTGGGACGCAATGCTGTTGGGATTGGTCGGGTCTGGAAGCTTATGCATTCCCTCCGTTCGGTCTAATAAGAGAGGTGCTGAACAAGTTCATGTCGCACAGCAATGTAACGCTAACGTTAATCGCTCCCTTTTGGCCCAGGAAAGAGTGGTTCCCGGACCTTCTCCAGTTGTTAGTAGACTTCCCCAGACTTCTTCCTCCAGAGAAGTGGCTTCTCAAACAACCTCACTTCAAGAGGTTCCACCAAAACTTGTCCGCTCTAGCTCTGACAGGGTTCAGACTGTCCGGAATCTTGTCAGAGCGAAAGGATTTTCAAGAAGAGCTGCAGAAGCTATCGCTCGTTGTAGGAGAGAGTCTTCTAACAAACTCTATCAAGGGAAGTGGAGAATCTTCAGAGAGTGGTGTAGAAGTGCTAAAGTCTCTACTTCTGCGACCTCTTTAACAGAAATAGCAGATTTTCTTCTATTTCTTAGGAACTCTAAGAAACTGGCTCCTTCGACGATCAGAGGATATAGAGCCATGCTCTCTTCGGTTTTTCGACATCGTTTTTTTTCAGGTTTGGATATTTCCTCCAATTCAGATCTGTCGGACCTCATTAGGTCTTTCGAAACCACTAAGCTCCCGCAAGATACAGTGGCTTGGAACTTAGATGTGGTGCTTAAGTTCCTCATGGGGCCACCGTTTGAGCCTTTGAAGTCGGCTTCACTCAGGAACTTGACTAAGAAGGCACTCTTTCTTATTGCACTAGCTTCTGCTAAGCGTGTCAGCGAATTGCACGCTATAGACAAAAGAGTCGGTTTCTCTCAAGGCAATGCTGTATTTTCGGTATCTTTGACCTTTCTAGCCAAAAATGAGAATCCTTCTAATCCTTGGCCGAGGAGTTTTTGTGGTAAGGAACTTATCTGATTTGGTTGGACATGAGGAGGAGAAAGGCTCTTATGTCCAGTCAGGGCTATTAAGCAGTATCTGTTTGCCACTAAGGGTATCAGAGGACAATCTTCTAAGCTCTGGACCTCGGTTCAAAATCCCTCTCGTCCTCTTTCTAAGAATGCTATATCGTTCTTATTAGAGAGCTTATCAGGGAAGCTCACTCGCAGTCCGAGAACGACAATCTTTCCGTTCTGAGAGTTAAAGCTCACGAGGTTAGAGCAGTGGCAACTTCTTTAGCATTCAGAAAGAATTTATCTTTAGCTTCGATTCTTCAGAGCACGTTCTGGAGATCGAATTCGGTTTTGCGAGTCATTATCTCAAAGAGATAGAAACGGTTTTCGAGAATTGTAAACGTTAGGTCCGTGGCTGGTTTCTGGCATGGTGTTGGGAGAAACGGCACAGGGGTCGTCACCTCTATGCTAACTTTTCACCTTGAATAGGTTGTCGTTCAAGGGAAGCTGGGGGTACTGAGTACCTGGGATACTCACCAGTCTGTTAGGTCAGATTTTACAATGGTTGGGTATATATGTTTTTAAATCTGGTGTGGTGACAAATGTTTTGTATGATTGAATTTCTGGTCTTAGCCCAGGGCAAGGGCAATCTTTGTTGTTACTATCCTCCGTCAGTCAGCCTTGACTCGCTTGAACTACGGAAGGATTCCACTCCTGTAGAGGCTAACTTTGGTCAAATTCCAATTCCTCTACAATAGTAAGAAGAGCACCGACCAGAGGCAGTAACAGTCTGCTGTAGCTCTCTTACAAGGTAAGGTACAACAGACACCTTGAGTGTTTACTGGTATTGCAATAAAATGTAACCATTTAAAAATACTAGTGGTCCACTGAATCCCACCTTCCCATAAATGTGTAATCAGCTCTATAATTGTTCGGTAAGACACTACAATAAAATGAAACATTTTCATTATTAAAATGAAGTTTTATTGTATACTTACCGAACAATTATGATTATACCCACCCTCCTCCCTTAGGTGGACGGACGGGCAGAAAGAATTGGATTCACCTGGGCAGTTGTACCTGGTTCTCCCCAGCGAGTGGGAGGGAGTGACGTCATCACCACCAGTGTTGGGCGACGCCGACGCGCTAAATTTGAATTTAGTATCCTGCCGCTCGTGGAAATCACGGCTCTATAATTGTTCGGTAAGTATACAATAAAACTTCATTCTAATAATGAAAATTTCATATTAACATTAAACAGTAAACATGGATAAAATTTTGCTAACAATGTGAACTGCTACACATAAAATACAGTCCTACCAAATCATATACGTATACACTTTTTCAAGATTAATATTACCTTACCTTCCAGTTATAGAAGATAGAGCAAGCGATCATTGTTTATAAACTTGATATAAGTTTTATATCCCACTTGATATTTCTCTAGTTGCTGGAGGCTTCCAGAATTTTGTTCAAAGCAAACTGGAATTTTTCCATATATAATTAGGGAGTGGCCAGAACTGACCCTCTTATGACATTTGGGTTAATAATCTGGTTTTTGTAAGACTTATTTGTCACATTATTGGACTTAGTATGCAATAGCTTTGTCATATTAAAATTGTTAAGAAATTGTATGGTCATGAGATCATTTCAATTTAACAAATTTTTAGGAATATTTTAGGGATACATATATCTTAATATTGTGAGTATAACTAGTCATATATTCAGACAATTGTTGCAAAGTAAATAGAGACTGACAACGTTGAATCTGCTCTTTATATTGCAGTTTGAATGGGCTTGGCAACATCCCGAAAAAAGCCGTAGATTACGAAGCGTTGACCGTAAGAAGAGTAGTGAAAAGAAGTTTGACTATTTAATAAAAGTTCTTGCTACCATGCTACGAACCAAGCCTTGGGCACGTCTTCCGTTGACCATAAGGTGGCTGAAACAAGAGTATATGAAAGAATTTCCTGTGAGTATCATTCACGATTATTATATTAATCTCTTAATATTTGTTTATGGAGCTGAAAACATAAAAAAAGATTTTGACAAGATATATTCCTTTATATGTTAGTGGAATGGTTATTAGTATACATGTAATTTTACTACATTTATGAGATGGTTGAAAATAATGTCGAAAAAATGTGTTCCATCAAATTAGGAAGCTCGTACTTTTCAGTTGGCATTTCACATAGTCAAGGGTCTTATTACAGTCAATGTATAAAAAGAAAATGTGGTTGAAAATCAGCAAAACATCTGATAAGGAAGTTCCAGTAACATCTGTTGTGTGCAAATGTAAAAGTTTGCTTTAAGAGTTCCGACCTTGCATTTCTTCTGATTGGTATTAAGAAACACTAGTGTACTATAGTGAAAAAATCATTATTTTAATGTATGACACTTACCTGGCTGGTATATATATAGCTATATTCTCTGTTCCACCTGGCAGAAATTTTCAAAACTCACGGCAAACGCTAGTAACCTATTAGTAGTTCAGGATACCACCACCCCGTTACCGTGGCGCTAGCGCCAGGAACCGTTCCCACTTGGGCCAGATTTTTTCTGCCAGCCGAACCGGCAACATTGTTGTGGTTCCCTGCTAGGATTTTCTTCTCGTTGCTGACTTTTCATGGAATTTTTGGTATCGTACTTGGAAACGTTAGCTTGGCATTTGCTTTGGATTGTTCTTGGAAGATGTCTGACACTGGTAGTATGTTTAGAGTTTGTGTGAAAGATGGGTGTAAGGTAAGGTTGCCGAAGGCTTCGGTCGACCCTCATACCATTTGCAAGAAGTGTAGAGAGAATGTGTGTACTTGGGAGAGTAGGTGTGTTGAGTGTGAGAATTTGTCAGAGAAGGAGTGGAAGATATTTATGAAATATGTTGAAAGGCTTGAGAAAGATCGTGTAAGGAGATCTGTTTCTCGTAGTGAGAGGTCGAATACTTCCAGTAAAAGGAGTGAAT
Source organism: Macrobrachium nipponense (assembly GCF_015104395.2). Classification (NCBI taxonomy): domain Eukaryota; kingdom Metazoa; phylum Arthropoda; class Malacostraca; order Decapoda; family Palaemonidae; genus Macrobrachium; species Macrobrachium nipponense. The sequence continues at coordinate 57,386,716 of NC_061093.1, read as the reverse complement.
GTGTTTCCTCTCCAGCTCCTTCTAACGTAGAGTTGGTAGTTCCTTCTCCCCAGGTATCTCCTGCGCCCGCTGCTGTATCGGAGGGGACGAACGATACACAGATTGTTAAGGTGTTCGCTGCCCTTGCGTCCATGGGTGACCAAATACAGCGTCTTACGGATAAAGTGAGTGCTTTTGATGTCAGTGAAAGTGTAGTGGAGGGGGCGTCTGATCGTCTCTCTCGTGCTCCTAGACCTAGACCTCTGTCAAGCTCCCAGACCCAAGGGAGAAGGCATGTCAACAGTCGAAGGGAGGCGAGAGAGGTTTTACCACGGTCAGGCGTCCCTTCGGACAGTCCTGTTGTAAGATCCCAGGCTGTTGCAGTTCGCCGCAGAAAAGGCGTAACAGGGAAGTGTGCGTCCTCTGATGGTTCGACATCAGAGCGCGAACATCGGTACTCGGTAGTGTCTCGCCCCCTCAAGAGGACATTAAGGACATCAACTACTCAAGATAGACGTGCTCACGATCGTGAAGCTTGGAGCAGCCCGGAGATTTTGTCTTCCTCGTACGACGAGGACATGGTTCCAACCTAGAGGAAGAAGATTGTGCGATCGAAAGAAGACTCGGTATGGCCCGTACGTTCCTGGATTTCGTCAAGAGACTCCCTCCAGTCCTCTTGCTTGTCCTCTCCTCTTCTCTCTCCTTCGGGTAGAGTCCAAGATCGCTCTCCTTTGCGTCCTAGTCCTTCTCGTCTTCCTCCTCCTCCTACGGCTGTTCATCAGGAAGATAGTACGAAGGATTTCTTAAGAGAAATGCAGTCTAAGCTTGCAGTTCTCGTCGATTCATGGGATGCTCCTTTGCAAGGACCTGCAAGGCGTAAGGACGATTTCCTTCCCGTTAAGTCTTCCAAGAAGACGGAAGACAAGTGTTTGCGCGCTGAGGATTTAGGACGCACGGGCGCTACGAAGACGAACGATCGCGTAGTGTTCCAGGACGCAGGAAGAAGAAGATTGTTTCGGAAGAAACAGGACGCAAACGTTCAGGACGCGGAACCGCTGGTGGACGCAGGACGCAGGCGGCAGGAAGCAGACGTATCTATGATGGACGCAGGACGCAAACGGCAGCACATCGATTCTTCCGTGGTTGTAGAACGCAGATGGCAGGACGCAGAGACTTCGTTGGTGGCAGGACGCAGGCGGCAGGACGTTAATCCATCAGCAAAGCATTACAACGATAGTGATCTGCAAGACATTTCTTCAGCAGAAGAAGAAGTGGACTTTGTTGAAGAGAAGAATGTTGAACCGTCTTCGGATTACAAGATCCTTACTTCACGTCTGCTATCTATTTTTGAAGGGGAATTTCAGCCTACGGCGCCTTTATCTCCCGTCTCAGTTTTCTAAGACTAAGACTCCTAAGAAGTCCTCTTTTCTCAAGATGACTGTGTCGATTTTGGCCAAGAAGGCACTGCAACGAGTGAATAACTGGCTGAAGGATAAGAAGGAAGCGGGGAAATCCTCCTTCGCTTTTCCCCCAGCCAAGTTAGCATCTAAGTCTGGAGTATGGTACGCTACTGGAGAAAGTCTTGGCCTGGGAGTACCTGCCTCCTCCCAGGGGGACTTCTCCAGTATAGTAGACAGTTCGCGCAGACAGGCGTTGCAGTCTGCCAAGGTCTGGTGGACTTCGTCCGAGTTTGACCATCTTTTTAAAGGAATTTTTAGGACTTTCGAAGTCTTCAATTTTCTAGATTGGTCATTGGGAGCGTTGGCGAATTCCTTAGAAGACGAAAATGCACAAGATATGGAAGTGGCTAAGAGCATTATGTCCTGCATGGACAAGGCTCTCAGAGATGGAGCAAATTAACTGGCTTTATTATTCGCAGCAGGAGTTTTGAAGAAGAGGTCGCTTTTGTGCTCATTCGCTTCTAAAGGCGTTTCCAACGCACAGAAATCAGAGTTGATGTTCTCTCCCCTTTCAAACCAACTGTTTCCGTCAGAGGTTATTAAGGATATAGCTCTGGCGCTTTCTCGGAAGGCCACTCAAGATTTGCTCTCTTCATCGGTAAGGAAGTTTTTACCGTCCAAGTTGGTGAAGAAAACTCCAAAAGAATTTAGCCCTCAAACAAGGCCTTCTCAACAGCCCTTTCGAGGCAGAACTTTTGCACGACCCGCCTTTAGAGGCAAGAGAGTACCAGCGAAAAGAGGAGCCAAAACCACCTCTAAACAATGAGAACTCAGTCCTCCAGACAGCAGTAGGAGCCAGACTTCAAGAATTTTGGGAAGTTTGGCAGAACATGAAGGCAGATCCCTGGGCCGTCAGCGTAGCTCGGGAAGGGTACAAAATTCCCTTCTTAAAGAAACCTCCTCTCGCAACATCTCCGAGAGCCCTGGGGGCAAATTACAACGATTTAGTGAAGAAAAAGGCTCTGTGGGAGCAAGTCTCTTCCATGCTAGAGAAAGGAGCCATAGAACCTGTTCTGAATCACGAATCTCCGGGATTTTACAACCGGCTATTCCTGGTTGCGAAGTCCTCGGGAGGATGGAGACCAGTGCTGGACGTAAGTCAATTGAATGTTTTCGTGGAAAAGACCAAATTCACTATGGAGACGAACGATTCAGTACTGGGAGCGGTACATCCAGGGGACTGGATGGTTACCCTGGACTTACAAGACGCATACTTCCATATTCCGATTCATCCAGGAAGCAGGAAGTATCTAAGGTTCGTGATTCAGAACAGGGTCTTTCAATTCAAGGCCCTGTGCTTCGGCCTTTGCACAGCCCCCCAAGTGTTCACGAGGATGATGTCCAATGTAGCAAGATGGCTGCATCTAAGAGGGATCAGAGTGTCATTTTATTTAGACGACTGGTTGATAAGATCCCAATCGAGAAGTCAATGTCTGGAGGACCTGAAACAAACGTTGGACTTAGCAAAAGACCTAGGTCTTGTGGTAAACCTGGGAAAGTCGCAGTTGAATCCCAAGCAACAGATAGTTTATTTTGGGGATTCAGATATCGTCAGCGACTTTTCGGGTTTTTCCGTCCCCCGAAAGGCAAGCCCTATGCATTCGGAAGGTGCAGGACTTCCTAGAGAAAAACCGATGCCCAGCAAGAGAGTGGATGAGTCTACTGGGCACACTCTCTTCGCTAGAGAGGTTCATTTCTCTAGGAAGACTGCACATGAGACCTCTACAGTTTTTCCTGAAAGATTCATGGCCAAGAAAATCGCAACCGGATTCCTTCCAGTTTCTAATTCCTGCCAAAGTGAAGGAGGAATTAAGTTGGTGGCTAACCCAAGGCAGGTTAGCAGAAGGGATGTCGCTTCAACAGAAGAACCCAAACCTAATCTTGTTTTCCGACGCGTCGGACGCAGGTTGGGGAGCGACATTAGGCCCTCAGGAGGTGTCGGGTCTTTGGAACGAGGAAGAAACAAGTTGGCACATAAACAGGAAGGAACTGATGGCGATTTTCTTGGCCTTGAAGCACTTCAGAGAGTTGATTCGAGACAAGACAGTGCAGATCAACTCGGACAACACCACGGCTCTGGCATACATCCGCAAACAAGGAGGGACTCATTCTTTTCCCCTCTACATGCTGGCAAAGGAAGTCCTACTTTGGGCGGAAGAGGAAAACGTCGTTCTGCTCACCAGGTTCATCCAGGGGGAGAAGAATGTGGGAGCGGACCTGTTGAGCAGAAGAGGACAACTTCTACCGACAGAGTGGACGTTGCACCTGGAGGTATGTCAGAGCCTGTGGAAGTTGTGGGGCCGTCCAGTAGTAGATCTTTTTGCGACAGCCAGAACAAAAAGATTACCAACCTATTGCTCTTCGGTTCCAGATCAGGAAGCAGTGGCGGTCGACGCCTTCCTGATGGATTGGACAAACCTAGACGTCTACGCTTTTCCTCCATTCAAAGTACTGGGGAAAGTTATGAAGAAATTCAGGGAGAGCCAAGGAACGAGGATGACCTTAATACTAGCTCCGTTTTGGCCGGCCCAAAGTTGGTTCACAGAGGTACTGGAATGGACAATAGATACACCAAGAACTCTTCCTCTAAGAGTAGATTTACTCAGACAACCCCACTTCTACAGATTTCACAAGAATACCCTCGCTCTGGGGGTCTGACTGCGTCAGACCTATCGAAAGTCTTGTCAGAGCGAGGGGATATTCTAGAGAGGTGGCCAGTGCAGTGGCTAGAGCCAGAAGAACCTCCACAATCGCAGTATATCAGTCGAAGTGGGAAAATTTCTGTAAGTGGTGTAGGAAGAGGAAAGTGTCTTCATCCAGTACCTCTGTGACCCAAATCGCAGACTTCCTCCTATACTTAAGGAAGGACTTAGGATTGTCAGTGTCTACAATCAAAGGCTATAAGAGTATGTTGACCTCAGTGTTTAGACACAGGGATCTTGATATCTCTAATAATTTGGACCTTAGAGATCTGATTAGGTCATTTGGTACTAAGAAACAGCCGCAATGCAGGCCTCCTGCTTGGAACCTCGAAGTTGTCTTGAGGCATCTAACCTCTAGTAAATTCGAGCCTTTAGAGAAAGCCTCTTTGAGAGATGTGTCTAAGAAGACTATTTTTTTAGTCGCTTTGGCAACGGCTAAAAGAGCTAGTGAGCTTCAGGCCATTTCAAAGAAAGTGGAATGGAGACATGGTAATGCAGTGAGTTCATTCCAGGAAGGTTTCTTGGCCAAGAATGAGAACCCTGCGAATCCTTGGCCAAGATCCTTTGATGTCTTGGGTTTATCTGAGTTAGTGGGACACGAGCAAGAAAGAGTTCTCTGCCCAGTGAGAGCATTACGGTTTTACATTGAAAGAACAAGAGAGATCAGAGGGAATTCTGATGCTCTTTGGTGCTCAGTCAAAGACCCCAGAAGATCCATGACAAAGAACGCTCTAGCTTTCTTTATGAGAGAGTTAATTAGAGAAGCTCACATGTTGTGTCAAGAACAGAGCTTTGGTATCTTGAAAGTGAAGGCTCATGAAGTCAGGGCAGTGGCGACTTCATTGGCGTTTAAAAAGAATTTAGCCCTCAAAGAAATTATTGAATCTACCTTTTGGAGAACGAATTCAATATTTGCGTCTCATTATCTGAGGGATATTCAGACAACCTTTGATAATTGTCAGACGCTAGGTCCATACGTGTCCTCGGGTACAGTATTGGGCAAAGGAGTTACCACCCCATAACCTTCTTTTAAGCTAGTATTTTATCAGGTGATGGTGTTTGTGTTTATTGGTCGTCTGAGAAAAGTGTGTTTACTTTTATCAGTCTGGTTTGTATTATATTGGTGTGGTGTGTGTGTGTAGTTCAGGACTTGATCTATTACTAAGCTTGAATGCAGTGGCATAAGAGGGCTGTAGGGTTCTGTCAACACATTGGTCACGCCCAGTTGTCAGTTCCAGTCTTAGCTTCTTCAACATACAGGACACTTCCTTGTTGAGAGCTCCTAAGGTTTAAGCAGACTAAGAGGCAGGACCTATGAAGTCAGCTACCTTAGCAGGTAAGGAACCTAGAGTAAATTAATAATTTTAATTTTTTATACTCTAACAATGTTGCTGTCTTTGACCCACCTCCAAATGTGTCAATCAGCCATATATATACCTGCCAGGTAAGTGTCATACATTAAAATGAAGTTTTTATGTTAAAACAAAGTTGTTCCGACACGGCATACAAACCTTCGGTCCTTTTACAATAGGAAGGTTACTAGCGGCAGCTGGATAGGTCGTAACCTTTCGAACAAGGGGTTCGGTAGTTAACTGCTTGTCTGACAGGCGCGCGCGCGACTGGGAGGTAAACAATCACTTTTGCTTTCGGCCTGCTGGCGTGTAGACGTGTGTATCATCGCTCTCTGCCCGCTTCATCGTCGTGGCTTTCGCATGGTTGTGTTTTTCTTTTTCTATTTATCTAGTGAAACTGAATTGTAAGTACAATCATTTCATCTTTATTTCCATTGAATTCAATTGTGAATTAAAGGATCTTGGTTTCTCCACGCCCTCCGATTACCCGAGTGCCGGGACTGAAGGGCGTAAGTGCGGGAATTCATTTTTCCCAGAAATGATCCTCGTATTGTGTATGCTCGGTGCCGAGGGCGGGAGAGCGCTCGCTCCGAGCTTATATTTTGGTTGGAAATGTGTAGATGAAAATCGTAAGTAAGTACCCTTTTCATTTATATTTTTTTGACCTGTGTGCTCGTTGCCGAGCGAATGCGCTTGGCACGAAAACTTATTCTGTATGGAAGTGGAATCGCAAGTACAGTATTCTTTTTCATTTTCATATATTTATTTTGATTGTAGCAATACTCATTTTGGATCAGTTTCCGCTCTTACCCGGAAATTGATCCTTTCCCCTTTTTATTTGAATGAAGTGAAATCGCAAGTGCAGTATTCTTTTTCATTTTCATATTTTATTGAGATTGCATTATTTACTTGGATCAATGTTTCCGTTCTTACCCGGGAATTGATCCTTCCCCTTTTTATTTTGTATGAAGTGAAATTGCAAGCGCAGTATTCTTTTTCATTTTCATATGTATTTTGATTGCATCAATTCATTATGGATCAAGGTTTCCGTTCATAATCGGTAATGGATCCTTTTACCCTTGCGCTCGGTACCGAGGGCGCAAATGCGCTCGATCCGAGCCCTTATTCATTGTGAAGTGAATCGTAACCTTCGATGCGAAGGAGATGCTGCTTTGTCCTGTGAAAGCGCGACCGCGCTTTCTGAAGAAACTCGACATCCCAGGCTGAGTGTTGAAGACTCTTCGTCAGCACCAAGATGACCTAGAAGTACACTCCCTCGAGTTACACAAGAACTTCTCCGTGGCGCAGGTACTGAAGGCAGGGGTCTGGCCAGACCACTGGCACCTCCTACCTTTTGGATATTGCCCACAGGTCCTTGGATCGTTTTCCTTGGGACCCGTGGTGGCTGCTCAACACGTTGTGTAGCTAACCCAGACCCTAGCAGGCTGAACAGCATCGAGTCCTGGTGTGACTGTAAGAATAGATAAGTGAATGAGAGAGTGACTGGCTTCTCTTCCTATCTTTTTCTCCTCCTCTACCTGTGGGTAGAGGGATACGGTCATCACCTTGCTGTATAAGGACGAGATGCAGGTGAGCTACTCGACAGAGCCCCATCCTATCCCTTTCACTAGGGATGGGAGCGAATATCCACCACTTCCTCCTACAAGGTGGGGGGAAGTGGATGCCAACAAGAGACAAACCATAACTTTATGTTGCCTCTTGCAAATAGGAACTTGTTCTTGCTTGCTGGTACGAAGAGATACGCTTGCCTCTCTCTTAGTACTTGGTCCAGAGGTCTGACCATTGATCCTGCGGTGCACACCCCGATCAATCGGACAGAGGAGGCATTCCAAGGTTGGGCGAACACCAGTCTGTTCACAAAAGACTCAGATTCCTCCCACCAAGAAGTGAGTCTTCCTATTGTAAAAGGACCGAAGGTTTGTATGCCGTGTCGGAACAAATGACAATTTGTCCAAAATTGCATTTTTCCTAACTATACAAACCTGAGGTCCTTTTACACATAGTCCCACCTCATGCCACCCCTCACTCTGCAGTTTTTGCTTGGGCCAAAAGCAAAAGTGATTGTTTACCTCCCAGTCGCGCGCGCGCGCCTGTCGGACAAGCAGTTAACTACCGAACCCCTTGTTTGAAAGCTTACGACCTATCCAGCTGCCGCTAGTAACCTTCCTATTGTAAAAGGACCTCAGGTTTGTATAGTTAGGAAAAATGCAATTTTGGACAAATTGTCATTTTAATGTATACTTACCTGGCAGGTATATATAATTTAATGCCCACCCTCCTCCCCTCAGGAGACAGGGTTCAGAGAAAAATCTGGCCCAAGTGGGAACGTTTCCTGGCGCTAGTGCCACGGTAACGGGGTGGTGGTATCCTGAACTACTAATAGGTTACTAGCGTTTGCCGCGAGTTTTGAAAATTTCTGCCAGGTGGAACAGAGAATATAGCTATATATATACCTGCCAGGTAAGTATACATTAAACTTTGTTTTAACATAAAAACTTCATGTTTAAGTTCTGTAATAATTGATTCAAAGAGCTATTATAGAAGATGCAATTGGCTTCATTATTAGTACATGTCCACCCTCCCAATTTTCTTGTGCTTGATTTCTGCTTTATCTTTTTCAGGTAGGGATGGAAGCCCCTTTACATATGCCAATGGCCTATGGCCCTGTTAAGCCTCAAAAAGTGTCGTCACCTCAGAAACAAGCTTCTTCAGTTAACAGCAGCCAAGAAACCTTTTCAACTTGTATATTATGCGAAGAACTTATAAGGTCATCTGACTTAATGAGGTGAGTGAGTGTTATACGATTGAAAAGCAAAAAATTAAATGGTTCAAGTTTGTGTACTTTATGGCCCAATATATGATACACATTTTTGGCTGGAATTACTTTAATCTGGAAAAGGCTTCCTGTAGGTTGGGTAGGGTTGTCAGTGCACCTCATGTGATGCATTGTAGGCTTTTAATTAAGGTTCACTGCAGCATCCCTTTGCCCCTTTAGCCCCTTTCATTCCTTTTACAGTACCTCTGTTCATATTCCTTTCTTCCATCTCGTTTTTCACCCTCTCCTGGCAATTGTTTCATGGTGCAGCTGTGAGGTTGTCCTCATTTTACACCTTTAAAACCCCTTTTACTCTCAGTTTCCCATTCAGCCTTGAAGGACCTCATAGGTCCCAGTAGTACTTGATTTGGCCTAAACTTTATATTCCATTCCATTCCAGAATTTTTTATTTATTCATAAAGCTACAAATCTAGATAAAGGTTGAACTTACAAATTGAAGAACAAAAAATCCAGGAGAAAGTAATGATCCTCTGATATGTTATAGCCTTGACAGAATTATTATTTTTAAAAATCCATTGCTAATACGTAATAGGTATTAGCTTCTTATTACTCGTATCTATGTAGTAGTTACGCACATTAAATTAACCTCATACTTATACTGTGCATGTTCTATTTAGTGTATGTATGATATTGTGCTGTTATTACTACTTATATAATAGTATTGAAAGATAATAGTTAAACTATTGTTAGCCCTGTCTATATAATTTCAATGTGCTCCATAGTGACCAGTCATAGTTATATATATCACATATCAATCTCAACTTATTTGGAAAAGTAAGGGTGTATTTCAAGTGAATGTCACCAACTCACCATATCATTGTATGAAGGTTCTTGGATGAAGTGATGGTGGTATTTGAAGATGGGGGTTAGAAGCATAGCAGGAAGATGTGTATACACCCTAGAAAATCCAGAATGCTTCAGGGAGGATGGGGAGGATGTGGGTGAGGATAACATTCATGCGTAGTAGAATAAGGGCGTTTTACTTGGAGACTGCTCCTGCCGTTGGTATACTAGTATCTAGAGGATGTATCAAATGACAGTGATGATGCTACACCTGACATACTTAGCATTCCCAAGGTCATGAAACCACTACAGGTTACAACTGTAATAAGGAAGTGGTGGAAGAGTACCTTTATTGAGCTGTAGAAACATCATTTGTAATGCCCGAGTAATATTTATGATTTCTTCATGGCTGCCACCCCACTGCATCCAAGTCCATCACTGTCAAGTCATCCTTTACAATAATCCATATTGGAACACTTATCCACATTTACAGACAATACTTTCATTGAACCCTTTTCAGTTAGTAATTTTGGAATTTCTTCAGCTTGCTCACACATCAGGTTTCATAATATAGTGTAGGGACTTTCATTGTGGCAGGGGAGAAACCTGTGAGAGTGGCTCAGAAAGTCTTAAATTTTATGTCTTCTGTTTTCACCACCTTGTGAAGGAGGTATTTTTTTTTTTTTTTTTTTTTTTACAGAACGAGTAATTTTTATTAGGGGGTTAAAATTATGGATAAATTCTTGTGTAAGGTTATTGGAATATATATTTATGTACCATTTTTGTTCTTATTTCATGTTTAAATTTTATTGATTGTCCTCAGACTGATGGCTCTAATGAATGTCAAATGTAATATTGCTTTTGCTGTACCCATTTCAGATGCCTAAAGTCAACATGCAAGATGACAGCTCATGTGAGATGTCTCGCAGGTCACATGTTGAATGATGAAAGTCCGGATATATTACTACCTTTAGAGGGCCAGTGTCCAGATTGCAAGAGCGTTCTATTATGGGGTGACCTGGTTAGGCTGAAACGCGGTTGCTACAGAGAATCTGAAGACGTAGAAGAGCACTGGGCAGAGTCACTCACAAGGGATGATGATACTACTTGACAGTGATGCTTTTTGGCTACAGATTTTCCATTTTCACTTACATTTCCAGGTACATATATTGTCTTTGCTGCTGCTGTATCTCCTTAAAACATATTCTGAAGTTGCTCTCGATATAGATCTAATAGTTGACACTTGAGGCAGTGAAAAGAGGGAGATGGAGTGGTTGGACAGCAAGATAAGAGTCAGAAAGCTAAGGAGACGAATTACAATGATCTAAAGTTAAAATTGGGAAAAAAAACCCAGAGTCGCAACAGGAAGTAATAGATAAAGACAGCAAGAATGAAGAAAGGAAGTAGGAATGGAGGTAAAGTAAAATAGATGTACGTGTATGTAGTAATGAATTGTAATAAAAATTCTAACAGCTGTAGATATAGTATTGATTTTTCATGAATATTAATATGTAAAGGTGACAGAACAATATGACCAATTACCTTATTAGACTAATACCGACTGAAAAATTTACATAACATACTTGGATTTCTGGGAAAGTGGAGAAAAGGGTACGTTACTTTTTATTCTGGGAAAGAGGTGAACACTAAAAAATGTTGTATATTCTCACCCATACAAAAAGCACAAACATAAGCCATGCCTTTATTGTGATTGTCTCTAACATCTGGGATTTAGTTTTCTGTAAAAGAAAACTATTGTGCCAGCTTTGTCTGTCCCTCTGCCTTCAGATCTTGAAAATTACTGAGGCTGCAAATTGGTACATTGATCATCCACCCTCCAGTCATCAAACATACCAATTGCAACCATCTAGCCTCAGTAGTTTTTATGTTATTTAAGATTAAAGTTAGCCAAGGATCATGCATCTGGCAGCGCTTTCCAGAGGCGTGCGACACACCCTCACTCTACTGCATCTGGGGAGCAACGGAAGTACTACCGGTCGTAGCTGATAGTTTTATACAGCATTATACATTGTACAGAAAGTTCAATTATGCAGAAGAAACTTTGTTACATTTTTACTGTTTATATTATTGAGACTCAATTCTTCAGGCAGCCAGCAAGTTTGCCAAAGTATCTCTTTGGCAAAGACTTGTTCAGGGGTTCAAAGGGGAGATCACCTGGCATTACAATGATAAATGAGATAATGTGAGAAAGAAACTTATCCCTCATGGCTATCTCAATTTTCTTGAAGGACAAGGAGCAAATATGTATGGCTGAAAAGTCACAGGAGCCACCCTTATTAGAAAATGATGCCTGGTTACTTCACAAAATGCTTTTCATTTGGTGGATTGGTTTTAAAAAGGACATGAACAGTTTATGACAGAGATTATTAAAATAATATGTTAAATCTGAAGCTGAAGGAGTGTGATGAAACTTAAATGGGAGGTAAAAGTGGAAGACACTAGTAATTTGTAGCGACTCAGTGGCGTGATTGGTTTGGTCTTGGCCTGCCAGCTTGGTGGCTGTGAGTTCAATTCTCGGGCATTCCACTGAGGGGTTAGAGATGTGTATTTCTGGTGATAGAAGTTCACTCTCGACGTGGTTCGGAAGTCACGTAAAGCTGTTGGTCCCGTTGCTGAATAACCACTGGTTCCATGCAACGTAAAAACACCATACACACTAACAAACAAATAGTAATTCATTTTTTCTTCATAAAATGAGGAGACAGATGAAGAACAATTGGCATAAGAGAAATGAGGTATCAATTATACTGAGGATGAGAGAAAAACGGGAGCCAAGAAATTCTTTTAAATGTGTGGCAGACTAATTGTTAATAAAAAACATTGTTCTCTGGAAATATGTGAGATTAAAAATAAAATTATAGTGTGAAACTTCTGACAATGCAAAACATAATTTCATATAGAGTAAAGTATGGATTGTAGAAGTAATCAACACAATTATGTGTGGAACAGAAATAAATTTATGACTCGCACCAGGTTTGAAATTTATGACTCACATTTGGGTTTGAACCTGATGTGAGAAATAAATTTGCAGCACAGTATTAATAATAAGAAATGTTCAAACGAGACAGAAATTAACAATTTACAATAATGTACGTATGCATCTGTACAACATGTAGTGCTAAGTGCTCATTAGCCTGGACTGGGAACAATGACCTAGCATTTTGTATTTATTGTTTTTCATCATTTTATGAAGTGAAAATTATGGCAACAACAAAAAATAAAAACAAATTACTGGAAAGAGAGAGAGTGTGTTTACAGTACAGTTATGGGGGGAAGTTTTATTGCACAGTATAAGAATGCTGCTCTCTCTCTCTCTTTCTGCCTCTCTTTTCCCTGCCTAATACTTACAGTTGTGAATTGGAAATGCTGTAGGTTGCCTGACACTATTTTGATAATGTTTTTGCTTGGTTGTATCGCGTGCACATTTGAATTTTGTCTAAATTCTTTCCATTTTTTTTTCTCCATGTGTAACCATGCAAGAGTGAAACCATGTGGAACCCCTGTATACTGAAGGCCAACTGTATTTCCTCTAATAATTGTAAAAAATATGATCTGTAAAACTATTTCTAATAGCAACATATTATGTATGAAAAACTAGAATTAATTGAACATTACTGCAAATGCCTCAAAGGCATGGAAGTGCAGTTTCAAATACAGCAAGCTTATTTAAATTGGTACATAAAATTCCAAAGAATATAATTATGATTCCCTGCATCAGTCATATTCTTACAACTGCTGTACTTGTACAAGTTATGTAAATAAGGATTTTGCCCTTACAGAAATGTACTTTAGAATGACTTTTGTAACAGGCTTTCCTGTTCAGTTTCATAAGATTTCTGGAAAAAAAGAAGGATAAATACAGGATTTGTTCATTACATAATTGAATGCTCTGAAACTGGAATATGCATAAAAATTTTCATTAAAAACCTACAACTATTATCTATTCCATCAAACATTTCTGTATATATTTCACCTTAGATATGTACTGTACAAACGTATACTTATGTACAATAGAAGTAACAAAATATTAACAAGTAAGTTTTAGCAAAACTATTTTACAACATTGTACTTTTAACCTGAGAATTTTCAAAATATAAACAAGAAGAACAGCTAAAAGTACAATACAATATCCACTTCCGATCCCAGAATACTACAACCACCCTTGTGCTTTCAAAATATCGCTTCTTGCCAATTCATCGTCGGGATATTCCTCTTGAAGTTCGCTGTTGGGGATATAATGCTTGCCAGTAAATGTATGGAAATACTTCCCAACATCAACGTGGGTTATCGGCTCGGGCTCTGTGGCAATTTCTAAGTTTTCTTGTGCTGCATACCTATGAAAAACAAGTCATGTTGTCATTAAAGTGTTACAGTATTTTGCTTATTAAATGAAACCTGTTTTTATTGTTGGTATGAAAGTACGTATATGTTACAGTTAGGAAACAGACAAGACTTCCCTGATAATCCCTATAAGGGGTTAGTGCTGTCAGTGCACCTCACATGGTACACTGTTGGCATTACTTCAGGTTCTTTGCAGGGATATTTAGGACCCTAGCTGTAACCCCTTCCGCTTCGTTTGCTGTACCTCCATTCATAATCTGAAACTTTTTTCACATTTCCCTTTAAGCGCTTAATAACAATAGGTTCCAGCGCTTGGCCTTTGGCCTAAATTTGATATTCCTTGCCACCAATAATGGGTTTGTTTAAAGTGACTGTATCTAGGCTATACTATATTACTGCTGTGTTCTTATACCATATTGACTCCCCTATTATTATTTGAAAGCTTTAACAAACTTACAAGTAACAGCAAATGAGTATGTGCATTCCAAACATCCAATAACTATCAAAATTGACATGTGTATGTAACATGTAACATGCAAATTCCAAACTAGGTTGTTATGTTACATTATATGCTCTGTAACTTTTTAACATATATCAATGAAGATTTTATGAATAAAATACCATTGAGATTTAGTCTTCCCCTCACTATACAGTATTCCACAAACCTAATAGAATGGTCACACAGCTATGAATGTTGCTTTCAAATATCCCAGCAACAATGACATTAAATGTTAGGAATCATAAAAGTAAGTTCATTGGGTTACTGACCTCACAACCAAAAATAAGGACAATATGTATATCATAAGTACTGTATAATTTGGCATTTAATATCCTGTACAACATGAAACACCTTTCTCAGACCTTTTTAGGCTTTTTCATAGGGCTTTTCTAACCCCCATCAAGAAGAACAATGACAGAGTAGTTTGTAGGCTTGCTCCCCAAGTAAGTGAAAATCAACCCTGAATAGACTATGCTAGTGAAATAATAGTAATGAAGGCTGTTCATTGTCATCTCACCTGTGAGACCCATCGTAAACCAACACATTGTAAAAAGGTTGTTCTGTCTTGTACATAAGATTATTCACTCCCATCCTATGTACCCAATCACGTGGCATTCGACAAGTCTGTAAAATAAATGGAATTGATTAAGATATTCTCCAGTAATTGATCATGCAATCAGTTATACATATATTTAGGTTATATTAATTGGTAAAAATTACAGACTTCTATGCTATAAATTGAAATACCAGTTGCATAGCATAAAATTTAACTGCATGTCAACCCCACTTAGTGTAACATACTTAAAAACATCAGAAATTGCAAGAATAACTCATGTTAGACAATGTTACTCCAGCAAATGGCAACAATAAAATATTTCCCAAACAAAACCAAGAGGTGAAATACATTATGCCATGAGTTATCCAAATAAATCCCCTCCCTAGTGACATTTAATTACTGCACTGCTTCGAGGTAAACTCATTGGACTTGCTTAGTGATGGTTTGCTCATAAGTCTGAAATAACAGAAAGATTACAAAAAGCCTTTTACATAGCCAATAAAAAAAACAACTGTGCATGTGTGTGTTTACAGTGACAATATACAAATACTATAACAAGATACATATATGAATATTATAAAAGATAAATTAGACATAATTTTACTTGGTGGATATGAGAAGACGACAGAGATATCACTGTACTTACACAGTACGGTACATTACAAGTTAAAAAACTCAGGCAATGCTTTATGCCCGCCTCATACATGCTTCCCTTACTAGGAGAGTTGACTGCAAATAACAAGAAAAACTTTTTATAAGGCAATATATAAACAAAATACCATGAGTTACACTTCACCTTATCCCAGCCAAATATAACGCATGTATAGAGGTATCTCTTGTGTTTCATAACAAGCCCAGTTGCATAATTGATTTCTTTGCTTCTCTTCTTGACGGTAACACTCTTGGAGGTTTCATTCTGACTCTGCAGGATGCGCTCACAGTCAGTCAACATTTCTTCGAGGATATCAGACGGACCTTCCTTTAAAAGACGCTGGCATCCAGCTACGATCCGATCATAGTGGATCTCCAAAGTGTAATATATCCTGTAAAATGAAAAAATATCTTTCAAAGACCAGTACAATGAACTTAAGCATTAAACTCAATTTGTAATATAATATGGATACATATAATCTTTTATGTAAATTGTCCATTAGTTGATGAACCTGAAAGTCAGTACATGTAGTATTCTTCAAAAAATTTAAGCAAATGTTATGTTCTGTAAACAAAATCAATACCTTACAGTCTTAAGTCTTGGTTCAAAGTGGCTGACTGTATGCAGTACATACATACATGTGCTTAGTAAGATCATGCTACTGAAGAGATGCCAAAAATAAACTACTATCATTTTCATAGACAAACTATATATAACCCATAAAACTAGTGCCAAAACAGACACAAGAAAACATTGAAAGCATAGTAATAATATATGTGCACTAACCTCAATAACAGCTCTTGCACACCACGATCGTTTGGTGAAAGCAGACTCATGAGCTCTGTTGCTGAGCAGAAGAGCTCCATGTGATCTGATGCGTGAGCCTGCAGCTGTGCAACGTTCATGATGTTTCGAATCATTCTCTGAAATACTTGTACTGCTGTGCCTGAACTAAGAAGATCATGATCAGAATGCAGGCCAACTGGTACTTCTTGCACCAACTCTGGCCCCGTAAGTCGTCGACCTCTATTGAAGGCATCTATGTATTCGTAATTGTCCTCTCTGGAACAAAATCAGATTACTGTGCATTATTATGCTTTCAACCAAAGCAAAAGTAGAAATAATTTTGCTTCATAAAGAACAGGAGGCTAAAATTTAGAAAAGAGAAAATGAGGCATTACCTTTTTCACTTTGGGAAAGCATCATTCCACATGATTGGAAAATTCATTCAATTTAGATGGCCCATACCATTAAAGACCCATATATACTTCAACAATCTAGATTTTGTGAACAGATGGACACAAAAACATGGAACGTTACGATCAGCTTTAATAATGCTACTGAACCTTGTCTCTTCAAGAAGTGGAAATTATCCCTATCAACTCAAGTGTTATATCAGTTGGATGATATAGTAACAATTTCTATAAAACCAACAAGCAGATACTTACACAGTCCCAGGTGATAAAGGTACTTGAAAACAATCCCAAAGTCTTACCCAGGTATCCTCCACCTCATAACAAAATGAGATGGATAGTTGACTGGTTCCAAGAGGACACCAAGGCGGTGACAAACTGCTGTGTAAATTATGCTGAGAGTGATTGGGATCCCTTTCTTAGATGTCAGCACTTCATTGATGAGAGAATTCTTCAAGTTGTAATAATCGCCATTGTTCCCACAGAGTTTCACCTGAAGCCCAAAATGCATGTTAGAGAGAGAGAAACAAAATGAATCACCGATATTTTTTCCTGGTATGATATTCTTTGTTTTTCTCTGCTTATTACCCATAACTGAATATGCATGCATTTTTATTCTGCATTTTGTAGTTGTTCTGCTATATCTCATTATAAGCCATTAGTTTTAACATAACCTTTTCCTGTGACTGTGAAAAACCCCAGATCCTTCACTCCCAGTAAAATAAAATAAAAAAGATTTGGTGTTCTCAGTAGGCTGAAGCATGTCTATATGGTCTCATTTCCTGTATGCTGAATCTTCCCCAGAATTTAGACTTCTTCAAGGATTATCATCAACCCTTTGAGATTCTGAGGACCATAAATAATTCCATGTCATGCAGCATTGGGATGACATTTCGAATGTTGTGGATAGTTTATTATTAGTATAATCAGAACGGTAAACCCTATTTATAGGGAACAGGCCTACTGGGGCCACTGACTTGAAATTCAGGCTTCCAAAGAATGTGGCATTCATTTGAAAGACATTTGAGAAGATAACAGGAAATACAGAAAGAAGAGATCAGTCATTTGAAAAAGAGAGATAAATGATCAAATTAATAACTAAATAGATGAAAATTTTCATAAATTATTAGAAGTATTGCATCTTTGCTTGAACTTTTGAGACTACCCAACATTCAAGAGCTAATTCAGCTTCATTACTTTGGAATTTCATACCTGAGAAAACAACACGTTGTTCAGACACTTGAAGATCTGATGGCATCTCATCTGTGACCACTGTGACTCCTGCAGAGTATCATAGGGAGAGAGCAGTGGTTTCAACAAAGCAGGATGATCTGAATGCACAACACTCACTCTGGCACGACAATCTTCAGCAAGTTTATCTATTTGGCTGATCACCTGGAACAGAAATATGTAATAACCAATTATTCTTAACAAAACAGTAACAATATATTAGGGACCTCAAAATTAATAGTTAAAATCATAGTCATCTATTTCCTTTTACTTTAACACAAATGTTTCATGAGACATAAGACATAAGAGCGCTGCATAAAAACTACCATGTATGATCAAAGAGCAACTCATTCAGACTGTCAAGGATTGTGCATATATCAATGCCATCTTGCTGCCTGTCTAGAACAGATGCTATAAACATCAAGATAATAAATAATATAATAATTATTTTTTAAAAACTCATAGCTTTTACTATCACTTGTTACATACGGTAATGGAAAGATAAGGTTTTTTTCCAAAATATAAAGTAAGAACTTAGGAAGCAGCTCCCTTGAGCCAGAAACTTTCACAGCCTCCAATTCATATTTTCAGATGCCTCACATTCAACTGAGGAATATTCTCTGTGAATCAAATGTCAACTGGAACATTCTGGGAGAAACTACTTATTCCAAAATAAAAGTAACACCACATAACTTAGCTATCCGTATGTCTGTGAATAAAATTGCGAAATACTATACTTACCTCCTTTGTACTTATGTCAGTGTGTGGCTGGAACCACCTGGCAACTAAGATCGCCCCAATTTCCAGTGGCTGTTCATTTGGAGGTCGAGCCATGAAGATTTCCCAATCCTGCTTACAAACATTCTGATGGACATGACAGATCACCTTCAGGGCATAGTACTTTTCTGTCATGTTCTCATACCTACAATGACAGATACATATAGCTATAAAAGCTGTCTAAAATTAATTTCATTACCTACTGTCCCCATGAAAAAATCTCATAGATGCAATATTTTATAAATGCATATATCTTTTATTTGTTTCAGTGGGTCAAAGTAATTCAGAATCAATTTCAAGGCAATTAGTAATTATCTTGCAAGAGAGGCAGACCAACAGATGGAGAGGGTAGTCGCTCTAGCTCCCTTACTGTTCACTCATTGGTTAAATCTTGCAATGCAGGAGGATCATTTACAAAGTCAATCAGCAAGACAGGAAGAAAGGAACTACATGAAGAACAATGGTTTGTATCTAGAAAACAAATTAATACTAAAGTGAAAAGCCACTACTTTGAACCATGGAAATCTATTCATGAGCCCCCTTGTTGTGAATAATGATCACTTAAACTTTCTTCCTCTTCTTATTTTGCATATCTTGATATACA
Source organism: Macrobrachium nipponense (assembly GCF_015104395.2). Classification (NCBI taxonomy): domain Eukaryota; kingdom Metazoa; phylum Arthropoda; class Malacostraca; order Decapoda; family Palaemonidae; genus Macrobrachium; species Macrobrachium nipponense. The sequence goes on along the minus strand of NC_061093.1, from coordinate 57,367,710 downwards.
AGGTATAAATCAACTCATAACTGAACTGTAGTCTCAGGAATGACACTACAAATAGTCTGACTAGAATCACAGAACTCTAATGAGGTCTAAAATGGGAAAGGTCAGATACTCAGTATGGCAAGTACAGTGCTGTAACTCCATGAAACCATACAGGGTCACTGTATAATAATAGTGAGACCTCTTAGGTCAATGGTAACTTAAAATCAGCATTAAATAGAACTGTTCGCACAGGACTAATACCTACCCATGGGGCCTATTATATTTTTCAGTGAAAAAATAAAACCTCAGAATAGAATTTCCATTCTCTCCTGACTCCTGAGACCTTAATGATATGGAAACATTTGAGAGAAGGTTATGAAAGATATGGTCATAAGCAAAATCCATGCCATGTAAGAGCTTTAAATGTTAATCTGTTACAAATTTATGGACAGTGTACATCAATTGTTTGGCAAGGAAAACCTCTGCAAAAATTGCATAAAAATGAAAAACTTACCAAGTTTGACATGTCAAAACAGCAAACATTCCTGAATCAGTCTCGAATATTGTGTACAGGTTTTTAAATTGATAACACAGAAAGCTTAAAAATATCACTCAATGCCTTCACAGAAACAGTGTACGTGCATAAAATGTATAATATAAATTTATATTAAGGGAAAATGTGTAAATTTGTACATTAGTACATAAAATGTAACATACAAATTTATATTAAGGAAAAATTAGGTCTAACTGCAGAAATAAAAAAAATTAAAGTTTTTGCTTCCTTCCTGTGTATCATAGAGTAATAGTACCATATAAGTAACATATGAGGACTGTCTATTGTAAGAGCAAAAGACCTTTGTTCAGTTATAAATGACATTCACACACAGTTACCCCCCTTTTCACAGCACCAGTTGACTGACTAACAGGTAACACCCTTCGCCAGTTTGGTCTAGGTTGTACATTGCGAGATTGTTCACGTGTATTAATGGACTCCTCTGTTGGCTCTGACGGATGCCTTAAAGAAATTACAACTGATAAAATACAGTACTTCTATTAAATGTTTCAAGTATAGTAACCATCCATGATCTCAAAAATCAATTGTACAGCAATTTTTGTTTCCGTGATACAAACCATTAATTAAAAATGTACCATCATATTTGATAGCATATAAGATCTAAGGGTACAAAAGGCACCACCTCTCCAACTTCAGCAATGAATGTTGAGAAAAAGATATTCTACAGCATAGCAGCAACAAAAAACTTTCAGCCTATGATAAATAGGCTGCCCTAGCATAAAGCTACTATACTTGATGTGACTGATAATGCACAAAGCAAGAGAGAGAGAAACCAATCAACAGTGAGCTCCCTTGCTGGTGGCTTACATTGGCAAAGTTACTATAACTCAAAAATAAGCTCTAATATGGTTTCTGCCTGAATTTTTAAAGTTGGCTGCTACAAACAAAGATATTGATCTTAAAAATATCCTCAATACCCTACATAAATATACTACCTAACTTAATTTTAACTGCATTATGGAATATCACTTACTGTGGTCCCTTTTCTATAATTTTTCTCAGAGCTGAATTTACGTAAAGCAGGGCATATCTGGAGGAGGAAACTAAGCTGTCTATATTTGCATAGACCCGTGATGTCAGGTGAAGATAATGGTACAAATGATGACTGAGTCCAGACACAAACTCCTGGACCTTCCTCTCAAGGGTGACAATTTGACGGACCTCCTCCTGCCAGCTGACTGTGGCTGCATCGTAATGAATCTGGTCCCATAATTTTGGCCAACTGAAAGAGGTAAAAATATAAATATCTAGAACTGAAAGAGGTAAAAAATAAATATTTACCTAGATAAGATTTAGTATTTGCCTCTCTATCAGGTATATATAGTTTTAGCTACTTCTGGTGAGGAAGTAAAAGCAATGGAGAGGTAGATGAGGTTCACAGAAAAAAAATATTAGGTACTAGGCTATACCTACCTACTAGGTATAGGCTAGTACCTACCTAGTATTTTTAGGTTCCATACCTTATACACAAATCTCTTATTTTATTTATCAAAAATAAGGTTCAAAAGTATTTTATCTCTAGGTTCCATATACACAAATCTCTTATTTTATTTATTATTAATAAAAATGAAAACGAACAAAAAAATCCTTTGCTGAAACATACCCGTTCTTTAACTTCAGTCGCCATAAGCAGGGAGTCGCCACAAAATCCCTCAGCCTGGAGCAAGTCGCCGCGACTCTCGCCAGATCATAGACAGTAATCCCAGGACATGATAATATTTGCAACAATACTTCATGGGGTAAATCGCACAAAGGATTTTCCATTATATCTACTTGTCAGTCTCCTACGTTCCTTTGTCGTGGGTAGTGGTAGTAATAGGTGGGTTTCATCTTTGAAACGGCTCCCCGTTTTTCTCAATTTAATTCGTCTTTCCTTGTTTGTTTTCAACGTAGTTCATTGTCTTCGTAATACACCATACTCACATTATTATATATTCCTCCCTATTTTCTCTTTCGATAGGTCTACAAATAGAAGGATGATAACTATAAGTTCCTTTTTATTTTCTCCTTCGAGTTTATTTTTTTTAAGTTCATTGTCTCTGAGCAACCATATCTATTTTTGTTATAGACTTATTCCTATCTTCATTTTCTTCTTTCGATAGCTCAGGCGAAAAGAGGATGTTAGTCGTCAATTCCTCTTTATTTTCATGATATAGCTGCTGCAAGAATCTAGGGGGCTAGTTTTTTTTTTTTTTTTTTTTTTTTTTTTTTTTTTTTTTTTTTTTTTTTTTTTTTTTTTTTTTTTTTTTGGCAGCGTTCCTTATGTCCTTAGCTGCAACTCCTTTCATTCCTTTGGTCTTTCTTCCATCTTTCTTTCCTTCCTCTCCTTACAATTGTTTCAACGTTATTCTCACTTGAACATGGTACATTTTCTTGTAGCTCTAGGTACAACTCTGATATCCTACCATGTGTTTATTTTGGTGAAGATTTTCTGGGTTCTTAGACGCCAGACCTTGTAGTCATGAACTATTATGACTCGTGAATCAATATGAAATGGTTTTCGGATATTTCTAATACTCAAGGCAGTCCCTTTAAACCTACTTTTTTTCACGTTAGTTTGGATAACTTGACGTCAATACTCTCTCTGCCATTAGCGTATAGGCTTCCATGCATCTTGTGTTTTAAAAGTCAGACCAGCCTCATTTTTAAAAGACTTTAATAAGCATCTTTGATAGTCTATTAACAATCGCCTATAAAAAAAATCTCATAAAAACGTGCAAAATGTCCGATATTCATTTGGAGTTTTTCTCTCGCTATCTATTCAGAAAACCATATAGTACGTGTGTGTGGCCGAGCGAATCTGTAAAGAAAATCTAGGCTATTGTTTGTCCCCAAGATATTTTTAATAATTAAACAAAGAACCATTATTGACGGCTTAAATTCACATTTAAAAAATTACTTGCGTTCGAAAGTCGTGATGTCTTCACTCGGGCAGCCGGGCTCAGGTAAAACAAAGATTTTTGTTCTAACAACGCAATAGTATATGATCTGCATCTGGATGAATCATTCATACCAAGGTCAAATGAAAATAACTACCATTATTCCTGGCGCTACAGTAATGATGACACGAAAGGCAAAAGGTATTGCGTGCAACGGGACGTCATTATACAGAAGTGGCGTGATAAGTTAATCTTAATTTGCATATATGGATTAGCAGGAAGACGATGCGGTGCCGAATAAGTTACAATTTTCATTAGGTTGAACTAACTTCTTCTTTTGTGTTTTAGAGTGGAAATCACTTCTTCGAATTGAATATTGAATTATTGTTTGCATAAAGCAATTATTAAGTTATTTCTTAATAAAAAAAATCTACAAAATGAATTAATGGTGGAATATTGACAGCACTGTTGTAAACAAACAGGAAATTACTATTTGTATAAAGCAAATTAGTAAATTTTTTTTATAACGTACAGAATAAATGTGTTGTAGAATATTCTCAGCACTGTAAAAATATTTTATCCATCTTCAAGATAATGCTATTCCTTTTTATTAGAACCTATGTATAATAAATTCTAGGAGGCATATTCAGAATGTGTAGAATCAAAGATATTTTTTATTAGAATCTACGGATTAAAATTAATGTTCTGTAGAATATACACAACACTCCAGAACAATTTAAGTTTTTTTTATCAGCGTATGAGGAAAATGAACGAAATAAAAAGGTAAAACTTATGTAATAGAAAATATAAAAGAATTTCTTTTACCAGATCCTGTAGAATGAATGCGGAGTGGAATATTTGTAGGGTGATATTTCTTATTAGAAACAACAGTATAGATATTCTGTAGAACAATTACAGAACAATTATATCCACGTATGACGAAAAAGAACGAAATAAAAAGGAAAAACTTGAGTAACAGAAAATGTAAATTGTAGGATGATATTTCTTATGAGATTTCTTATTAGAAACCATAGAATAAATATTCTGTAGAATATTTCCATCAATGTACACCAATTTCAGGCTAATTTTATCCATTCAATGAAGAAAAGGGGTGAAATTTAACCGAAATATAAAGAAAAGAAAGAAAAAAATGCCTCGCCCCACCGAGCTCCTCGAAGACCCAGCAGATAAGAATCAGCTGATGGCGGCGTTTGTTTTCTCTGGAGGTTCTGAGACGAGATTCCTCATTCCTAGCACGACTCCTCTTCTGTCAAATAGCTGTCAACAAGAGGTCCCCAGGCCGCTCCTCTCCCCTGTAGTTTGACCTGTAACAGCTGTCGGAAAATGGGCCAGACTTCGTCGAGTGGCGTTAAGGCGCACATGGAGACGGCCCAGAAGACGGGCGCCCTTGTGCTGTCCAATAGGAAGCTGGCGGAGGTGAGGAGGAGGAAGAGCTTCTGCTGTCGCCCTTCTGCGGGAGGTGTGACACGCCCTTGTCAGCTGTCTCAGTGCCGACGGTTTAGGTTATCGTATATTAATTAAGATAACGCCCAAACAAGATTTCAGTTGTTTTGAAGACAGGTTGATAACAGCAATTCCTAGATTTAGGTACCACATTTAGGCTAGGTTGGGACGTGCCGTCCTCTCGTTCAACAGGTTAGGCTAGTAATAGCCTAGATATAGAACGGCCGCCTAACCTGACGGTTAGCTAATAGAGGCTTTTTAAATTACTGTAATTTTAAGGAAGAACACCACATGGAGATGCTGTTCGCTAGTAAAATCGGTAAAACTGAATTTTATTACCGCGCCCTGGTTCCCGCTTTGGTATACATACTATATCTAGGTATTAACTCCACATTGGATATTTCTTTGGAAATTGCAGTTTCCTGTAGTATTTGGATTGCTTACTAAGAATTTACCGTTATTTTTTTCCCGCTTTGGTATAGTATCTAGGAAATAACTCCACATTGGATATTTCTTTGGAAATTGCAGTTTCCTGTAGTACATATTTGAGTTGCTTACTAAGAATTTACCATTATTTTTTGGGGGTTGACTGTAATTAACCCCCAGGAGCTGGTACTAAACACGGCGAAATACATTTGCTGCCGCAATCCCTAGTGGCTGTCGTATTCGGGGGGAACGTTCTTTGCAGTCCGTGTAGAGTTATTGCCTAGAATTACCTTGATTTTATCTTATTGTATTTTGGTTGCTTATCAAGAATTTACCGTTAGTTTTTGGTGGTCGACTGTATTTAACCTATAATTAACCCCAGAAGTGATGTATAATTGTATGTTGGTGATCTTGGAATGCTGTCGCACATGTGCAGTGTTGTAGGGGAGCTTTTGGTAAAAAGTGAAGTTTGCTTCACCTGGCCTTCCTGGCTATGTAGCGTAGCCTACTAGGTAAGGTAAGGTTAGTATACAGGCAGTCCCCGGGTTACGACAGGTTCGGCTTACGACGTTCCGAGGTTAAGGCGCTTTTCAATTATATTCATCAGAAATTATTTTCAGGGTTACAACGCTGATCTGGCATATGAAATATGACCCAAAAAATGCAACATAATCTATATTTGAAGGTTTTTTTGATGGAAAATGCTATAAGAATGCAGTTTACATAGTTTCCAATGCACCCAAAGCATTAAAAGTAAGGTTGTTCCGATATGTAATACAAACCATCGGTCCTTTAACAATAGGAAGTAGCTAGCGGCAGCTGGAACGGTTGTAAGCTTCGAACAAGGGGAGAACGGTAGTTAACTGCTTGTCCGATCGTCGCGCGTCACTTTTGCTTTCGGCCGTGGTGTGACTAGACGTGTTCGTCATCGCTCTGCCCGCTACTCGTCGTATGCTTTTGTTTTCAATTCAGCCCTCTTTCTGGTTTGTTTGTGTGTTGAATGAGATTGTAAGTACAATACTTTCATTTTTGTTTATCACATTGATTAATAAACAATGGATCAAGAGATGGAGCTTTCGCCGCGCCCCTCAGTCGCCCGTAGAGTGTGTCCCGGGCTGGAGGGGCGTAAATGCGGCGGATTTCGCTCCTTTGTGGATGTGGATCCACATGAGTTATGTACAAGGTGTCGGGGGCGAGAATGCTCCCGAGCCGAACCATGTGTAACGTGTGTTGACTGGTCCGAGGCGCAGTGGGTTCTGTACGAGGGCAGGAAGAGACGTAGGCCTACAAAGGAGTCGTCGGAAAGCTCTCCAGCGACTTCTTTGGTAACGGATACCTCGTCTTCCTTCTTGCCCCCTGGTCAGCCAGTGAAGGACGACCTGGGACAGGTGTGGGAGTCGCTGGGGTTGCAAGGAGTGCCAAGCATCCAGGGGCTAATCCAGCGGTTGGCGGGGTCGGCAGTGGTCACACATGGTGTGGTGACCACTACCACTACTACGATCACGACTCCGGCCTATGGCATGCCGCCGCATTTGGTCTATACGCCTCATGTGATGACGGTGACACCGACAGCTGCGATTCAGAGACCTCTCGCTGCCGTGTCAAGGAGAACCGTGCCACCGCCACCTGGGTTCTTTGTGCTGCCGACCCCGGACTTCCGCTGCCCTAAAAGCTCTCCCTTAGACTTGCCGCCAGTGCCGAGAATGCAGGTAGCTGCCGACAAGACGCTTGGCTCCCCTGTTGCTACTGCCGTACCTGCCGTACCTGTTGCTGTGCCTGCCACTCCCGCTGTTCCAGACGCTGTTGCTCCTGCTGTTCCTGCTGTTCCTGTACTTGTTCCTGTCGTTCCTGTTGTTGGTGGTGCTGCTCCAGGCTCAGGTCTTTCCGGACAGGTGCAGTCGGGCCCTGTTGCTTCGGCAACTGCCCCGGCTCCCTCCTGGATGGAAGACCTGACGTCTGTCCTGCAGAGCCTGGCGAAGAAGAAGAAGAAGAGGAAGGTGTCGTCGTCGTCTTCATCGTCTGCTGCCTCCTCTTCCCCTTCGACTTCTAAGGCTACCAAGCCGAAAAAGAAGAAGGCTGCCTCCTCCCCCCCTAAGAAGGCTCCTTCGGGACCTTCTAAGGGCCCGTCTCGCTCCAGCGATTCGGGGAGCTCTTCTGCTGGTCCTCCTGTTCCCTCGGGAACAGGGCCCGTCTCTACTTCTGCAAAGAAGAAGACGATGGGGACCAGAGGGGTACCAGCTTCGGCTGGCACTTCCTCGCCTGGTACTAGCGGTTCTGCCGCTAAACCAGGAACCGCCTCGGCTTCTCGTTTGCGAGAAGTACCGAGTGGACGGTCTCCCGCGGGAGACCGTCCAGCCAAAGTCTCGACGCCCGAGTTTGCTCGCCGTCAAGACCGAGGCGCGGAGCAGAAGACTGGCGAGAGTCGTGCAGACGACTCGCCAGGCCAGCGGACGCTCTCGCAGCGACCAGCCGGCTGGTTGAGGCGAGGAAGGGGTCCCCGCGGCTGTCGGTACCAGCGGCTCGATGCGCCGAGAGGACACTCACCGGTCTCACCGCGACAGCGAGCCTAGCAGGTCACCTGACCGCCGCTCCCATCGGGACAGGGCGGAGACGGTAACCAGCAACAGCTCGCCTGACGCTCGGGATCGGGGTCGACGTTCTCAGCCGAGCCTCTCGCCTCAGGTGAGCGGCAAGGCCAGGCCTGCAGCTCGATCACCACCGCGGGTTGGGGATCAGCCGCAGCCCTCCAAGCACGCTGGTCCTGCCAGTGAGCGAGGGGGGAGCGTCAGGTCTGCCTCTCCAGTACCTTCAACCTCCTCGGGCTACACGGGGAGGAGCGAGGTACCTAGGAGTGATCGCGAGGGGTGCGCCTCTCGCGATCCCGCTACGACGCCGTACGCACCAGGCACGGTTCTAGGACCGGCCAGGACGTACGCACAAGTAGCTGGAGGCAACCGTGAGGGGTCTGTCGCTGTTCCTCCTTCTGAAGGAGGAGTGTCTCGGGATCTGTTCTTGCTGGAGGGACTGGACGGTCCTACTCCTCAAGATGCAGTTACTCCCGAGATACAGAGGAACTTTGCAGAAGTCATTAAGCTGATTCGTCAGCATAATGGCCTTGCGGAAGGATCGCCGCTACCACCGTCCGAGCCCACGTCCCGGCTCGAGTCATTTTGGGGCCCGAAGAGGGAACCCAAGATGATGGTGGGACTGCCGCGATCAGAGCTTGCAGACTTGGTCCTGGACCAGGTGGAGAATCTCGTCTCAGGGCGAGAGGATTCGCTGAAGTCCGGTCGGTCTTCCAAGCTGCTTCCACCTCCCCTACAGCGTCAGAGGCGTTTCTACGTGCCATCGGAAGACCCGATACCGCCGAAACAGGTTAACCCGGAGTTAGCGAGGCTGACTCCAGGTGAGTCCCTGCAGCAGCTCCTGTCGGAGAACCTCTGGTTCTCGCAGCAGGAGGCACTCGCCCTGGAATCTACCGCTATGGCAGCATTCCAGGCAGTCTCTTGGCTGGATTTGTGGTCCCTCGCAATATCCAAAGTCGCTCTGGGAGCTCTGCTCTCGAAGACGACGCGTCTTTAAGGAGACTGTGCCAGTCTGGAGGAAGAGCTATCTCTTACCTCGCCCATCAGACTGCTAACCTGTGGGACAACTTGGTTCTTCGTCATAGGGACGCAGTCCTTACCCAAGTGACCAAGGGGGCTGGGCGTGAGGCGGCACTCGGGCTTCGTAATGGACCCATTAGGAGTTCCACCGCTCTCTTTCGGGCCCGAGATGGTGGACGCTGCGGTGGAAAGGCGGCGCACTGATGACAGTGACCGCTTAGTTCACCAGGCAGTCTCGAAGGTTTCTGGGCAATCTCGAGTAACTGCGGCTAAGCCTAAGAGTTTAGCTGGCGCTTCCACAGCTGCTAAGACGGTTGCTCCTCCTAAGCCCCGTGTGAAGACTCCTGTTGTTTCGACTTCTGCGAGAGGAGGCCATAACCAGCCCTCCTCCCAGACCTCCTTTCCCCGAGGAGGTGGTGGGAAGAAGTCGAAACGAGGTGGGAAATGCTAGGGACGGCGTTCCCCCTCACCTGCTGCCGGAAGTGGGGGGGTGCCTAGCCAGCCATTGGGCAACTTGGCAGCGCTACGGCGCGAGAACTGGTATAGTAGACGTCCTTCGGGAAGGGATATCTACTACCCTTCGAGTCTCGGCCCCCCCTCATCTCCAAACCGGTCCATCTACAAACCTATGTCCGGGGATCATCAAAGGACAACGCTCTTCGACAGGAGATCAAGACCATGCTGGCGAAACGAGCTGTAGAAATCGTAGAGGATCAGTCACCGGGCTTTTACAGCCGCCTCTTCCTAGTGGAGAAGGCATTGGGGGGCTGGCGTCCAGTGATAGACCTCTCTCCCCTGAACCGTTTCGTTCGCACGACTCGGTTCACGATGGAGTCGGCACGGTCTGTGCTCGACTCGATCAGGGGGAACGATTTCATGCTTTCAGGGGCCTTGAAGGACGCGTATTTTCAAATACCCATCCATCAGTCCTCCAGAAAGTACCTCCGCTTCATCTTCGACGGGACGGTGTACCAATTCAGGGCACTTTGTTTCGGTCTGTCAGCCGTCCCACAGGTGTTCACAGGGGGCGAAATGTTCACTCTGGTGTCAGCTTGGGCCCATTCGCACGGGATACGTCTTCTGAGGTATCTCGACGATTGGCTGGTCCTGGCGAGCTCCCGCTCGCAGTTGCTACAGGACAGGGATCGGCTCCTCAAGTTTTGTCACGATCTGGGGATTGTGATAAACTACGAGAAGTCCGATCTCGAACCCAAGCAGAAGATGAAGTACCTGGGTATGCTGATCGACACGGTAGCAGGGCAAGTCTTTCCCGCAGACTTGCGGATCAGCAAATTCAGGGAGGCAGCCGGCCGGTTCCTGTCTCGGCAGGAACAGGCAGCACAGCAATGGCAAGTTGTGATCGGCCATCTGTCGTCACTCGAGAAGTTAGTCCCTCACGGGTGTCTTCACCTGCGGTCTCTCCAGTGGAGACTAAGGGAGAGTTGGTCTCAGGCAAAGGATCCTCCTTACTTCCCCGTGGCTCTCACGGAGAAGTGAGGGCAGGACCTAGCCTGGTGGCTCGACGACAAGAACCTCTTAAGAGGAGTGCCCATCCGCACTCTCCCCCCCCCCCCCCCCCCGGAGATGCTGCTGTTCTCAGACGCATCGACCGAGGGATGGGGCGCACACCTGGAGGAGTTGCTGACTGCAGGTGTGTGGGACTATCATGACAAGCACCTTCACATCAATGTCCTGGAACTCAAGGCGGCGTTCTACGCTCTCCAAGAATTTCAGGACCACTTGGTGGGACACTCAGTGGTGTTGATGTGCGACAACACCACAGTAGTGGCATATGTCAACAAGCAGGGGGGCCTAGTGTCTCTTCCGCTACACCAGTTTGACGGTGCAGGTGCACGAGTGGGCCAAGGCTCACTTCCAATAGAGCTGTCAGCACGCTACATTCCAGGCAAGAGGAATGTAGTAGCGGACAAGCTCAGCCGTCGGGATCAGGTGATAGGAACCCGAATGGTCTCTACACCCAGACGTGGAGGAAAGGCCTCTTCAACCTGTGGGGGCGACCGGTCGTAGACCTGTTCGCTACCCGGCACAGCAGAAAACTGCAGGTTTTCTTTTCAGCCGTGCCGGACCCATGGGCAGCTGCAGAGGACGCTCTCCAACACCCCTGGGACAACCTCTTCGTCTACACCTTTCCTTTCCTCCCTTGTCTGATTCGGAAAGTGATCAGCCGAGCGCTGAACCACCACCCCGAATCTCAGGATGATCCTGGTGGCTCCCAAACGACCTCAGGCCGTTTGGTATCCGGACCTGCTGGCTCTTCTTGCGGAAGCACCGAGAGAGAGATACCACCCCATTGGCAACAACCTTCTAGCCCAGCCACACGTAGAACGGTACCACCAAGCAGTCCAGTCCCTTCAAACTTCACGGCTGGCTGTTATTATCCACCATCTCTTGCGAACGAGAGGCTTTTCTCGTAGCGCAGCAACAGAGATGGCTGGACACGTCCGACAGTCCTCTGCAGCTGTGTACCAGGGGAAGTGGGCTGTCTTCTGTGGTTGGTGTCGTAGACGGGGTCTGCCTCCTCTCAGAGCCATCTTCAGCAGGTAGCGGTTATTTCCTCGTGTTTCTTCGCGAGAGAAGCTTCCTCTCAGTTACCCACAGTCAAAGGATACAGAGCCGCCCTGGCCCTGGTCCTGAAACTGAGGGGACTGGATATCTCGAATTCGTTCGAGATTTCCTGCTCATGAGGAGCTTCGAAAGGTCTTGCCCACCCACCAGGGAACTCAGGCCCCCTGCGTGAGTTGTGACTCTCGTCCTTAGGAGTTTGACTCGAAGACCCTCCTTCGAGCCCACTCCGAGAGTCGTCAGACAGGGATCTGACCCTCAAGACCCTCTTCTTGCTGGCCCTCGGCATCGGCGAAGAGAGTAGGGGAACTACATGGTCTGTCTTTCGATGTTAAACACACCAGAGGCGTGGGGATCTGTGACGCTCGATTTCGTCCGAAACTTCGTAGCTAAGACTCAGGAATCCGTCGATCCCTGACGACAGGTTCGTTCTTTCACGATCCCCTCCCTTTTGGATTCAACCGATAATGATCGGATGAGATGCTGCTTGTCTGTGAGGGCGCGCTACGGTGCTATCTGAAGAGAACTCGACACTCAGGCCTGAGTGTCGACGCTTCTTCGTTAGCACTGGGGTTACCAGAAAGAAGTATCCAAGAACACGCTTTCTTTCTGGCTACGTGAGGTGATCAGGAGAGCGTACGAGGCTGATGGTAGTGACGACATCCGTACGCTCCGACCGAGAGCCACGAAGTCAGAGGTATTGGACCCTCTTTGGCGTTCCGTAAGAACTTCTCCGTGGCGCAGGTCCTGAAGGCAGGTGTCTGGGCCAACCAGACCACCTTCACGTCCTTCTACCTTCGGGATATTGCCCACAAGTCCTTGTAAACTTTTTCCTTGGGACCTGTGGTGGCTGCTCAACACGTTGTGTAAGCTTACCCAGCACCCGAGCAGGCAGAACAGCATCGATTCCTGGTATGACTGGGAGAATGAATGTGCAAATGAGAGTGTGACTGGCTTCTCTTCACCATCTTTCTATACCTCTACCTGGGCAGAGGGATACGGTTGTTGCACCATGCTTTGGTAAAAGGGAGGTCCGATGCAGGTAAAGCTAACTCGGACCGAGCTCCATCCTATTCCCTTTCACTAGGGATAGGAGCGTATATCCAACACCACTTTCTTTCTCCTACAAGGGGGAGGAAGATGGATGCCTACATGAGGACCAAACGCCCATGACTTTATATTTGCTCCTGTACAGGAAGAAGTTCTTACAATGCTGGTACGAAGAGATACGCTTGCCTCTCTCTTAGTACTCGGCCCAGAGGTCTGACCATTGATCCTGCGGTGCACACCCCGATCAATCGGACAGAGGCTTGGATCCCTCCCTCGCTCTTACGACCAGGGAGGCACTCCAGGGATGGACGAACACCAGTCTGTTCATTCAAAGACTCAGATTCCTCCCACCAAGAAGTGAGTCTTCCTATTGTTAAAGGACCGATGGTTTGTATTACGTATCGGAACAAATGACAATTTGTCGAAAATTGCATTTTTCCTAACTATACAAACCTGAGGTCCTTTACATATAGTCCCTCCTCATGCCACCCCTCACTCTGCGTATTTTGCATGGGCCAAAAGCAAAAGTGATTTGTTTACCTCACTGCCGCGCGACGATCGGACAAGCAGTTAACTACCGTTCTCCCCTTGTTCGAAGCTTACGACCGTCCAGCTGCCGCTAGCTACTTCCTATTGTTAAAGGACCTCAGATTTGTATAGTTAGGAAAAATGCAATTTTCGACAAATTGTCATTTTTCTTACAATTTTTTATGATGTTACAACGATTTTCGGCTTATAACGCGTCTGAAGAATGGAATCCCCGTCGTAACCCGGGGACTGCCTGTAGTTCCTTTGATAATAGGTTTCCTTAGCCAATCCCTTCTTAAACCTATTGCTTTTAATGACTTACGCATGCGTGGAACCTTTCCATAACAACGACATAGTAGTCCAATTCTCCCGACGTTTTCCCCAACGCAAAAACCCTGCTTTTCCAAAGGGCCGCCAACCATTTTGGGTAGATGTTTGGTTAATAATAATTGAGCGACCATAAACAACAACAACTCCTTCACCAGCAATACCAAAAGTATAGGAAAAACCAATTTCCAAGGTAATGGTGCGTACTGAGCTGTTCCTTAGAAGTACCAGTGTAATTTTAAGGAAGGATTCTGCAGGGATATGTCGTTTATTAGTAACATTTGTAAAACTGAAGGTTACTACTGTGCCCTGGTTCCCACCTATTTATCACTTTGAGTATGTTTATGTCTGCTGTTCATGTTAATGATATTTACCATCTTTTTTTTTTTTTATATATCTTTATGTTCATCCCCAAGGGGCTGGTACTAAACCCTGCACTGATTTTGCTTGTAAAGTAGTAATTTCCAGACCTGAAGGATGTGTTAGTAGTTTTCAGTTTTACCATAATGTTTATTGACAAAATATATTTGCTAGGCTAATGCAGTACAGGTGCGATACTCTGAGAAATTTACCTCCTCCTCTTCTTTTTTTTTTTTTTTTTTTTTTTTTTTGTCGTCTATGTAAATCTCCAAGGGCCTGGAATTAAATATGGCTTTTCATTGTGCTTTTCTGTAGAATTACGTTGGTTCTTAGTGAATTGTTTGGTAATTCTGAGGAAAAGCAACACATGGAAATATTTTTTATTGAAGAACTTTTTTGACATTATAGAAAAAGGTCTATATGATGCAGAACAGGTGAAATAATTTGAGAAATTTTGCTGTCTTTTGTTTTTGTTTTTACTTAGAATATCTCTGTGGTATGCCATAAATTGTACCAGCCCCTTGGGGATGAACGCAAAAACAAACGAAAAACTTTAAATTCCTCTCATTATTTCAGTAACTTTTAATTTTCTGTTTTGTCTTCCTAATGTTCTTCTTAAATCATTTTGAACATGACCAGTCACATTTTATATTTTGTAGTTTTTCATTACTGTGCCCAATGGCATTCCTGTCTCCAGGTCCAAAAGCTTTGTTCCTAGTACTGTGCATCCGTTTAGTTTTATTTTTACACATTTGGGATGAGAGTATTTGCCAGAAATCTACCTCATTGCAGGGAGAGATGTTGCCTATTATCAATTTCCTGGTTTAAGAAACTATTCAGTACGTACAGCATTCACCATAAGTGAGAATAAAAGGGTTGTGGGTATTAGGCATCACTTACTTTACGTAGTATTTTCAGCTTGTTTACACTCTTTTTCACCTTTCAAATTTGTTCCTCCAGGTACCAGACTTGTCTGCAGTCATAAAAGTTTTACGGACCTTAGATTTGTCTGCAAACAAGCTCCCAGCTTTACCACCTTCTGTATGTGAGCTTTCAAACCTAAAGCATCTTAATGTGAATGGGAATAAAATAAGTAAGTGTACTGTTGACAAATTTCTGATACTCCATATCAAATACTATTTTGGTCTAGATATGTAGTAGTACTTTGAAGTTGTAATAAGATTTTTTGGGTGCAAATCCATAGTTATATTTTATTTGTGAGTCATTGCAAATCCTAGAATAATAACTGGATGACGATTGTTTGTGTGCTGTTTGGTAGCTGTTCTATCATTGATTTCATATAGGGAAGAACCTCAAGAAGCTGTTGGTGTTTGGAGATGGTCCATCATGTATTATGTATGTCCTAAGATTTTTTTGGTAACATTGATTGGCTTCATTACAGTATAGTGATATCACTGTTAGAGGTGGTGTAGGACCTCTTCTCATTGATGCAAAGTCCTCAGGTCCCAGAGTAGGAAACAATAAACAGAAGAGGATAAGGGAGTGAAGTCTCCCTTAGTAAGGGATGGGAAAATTGATCATAGTTTTGAGTAAGTTATTTGAAATATCTCAGGAATTGGAAGCTGCCTTTTGCTGTATGCTGTCTGTTATGATCCTATAGGTGACTTAATTCTGAAAACTAAAATTAGGTCCTTATTTGAATAGGCAAAGCATTCTAACAAATTGAGAAGCAAAACTGTCTGGAATGTGGTGTACATGCCCAAGTTTCTAGGCTAATCTAACAATGGGAAACAAAATAAAATTATTATGGAAATTCATGAAAATTTCTTAGCACAGCTGAAATCAATGAGAAATAATAAAAAGAAAAACTGTCACTTTCCCAAAATAATAAATTATCAGAAAATAGTTAAGCACAAAACACATATCTAGAAATAAATGAGGTAAGATATGTAGCTATTGTAATTTCAGCACAGCTTCTTTCAGAAAGGGGCTTGAAAATAAGTCAAACTCATGAATATTGGTATAATTTGATATAATGATGCATCACTCCTGAGATTATAGATTAAAGGAGACTAGTCTATCTGCTGGATTAACATTGCACTTAGCCAGTTCCATTACCCTGTTTACTCTGTATTAGTTTCATATGAAATGCTGTACTGTTGTATTTATTTGCAGACTACCTCCCAGATGATCTGGGAAGACTAACAAGATTGGAGTCATTGTCTGTAGGGTCCAACCTTATCACATCCTTGCCAGACTCTCTTTCTGGTCTCAAACACTTGAAGTCAATTACAGTCAGGTGATATAGATAACTTTTTTTTTTTCATTTATTTAGTTTCGATTATAGAACACCTGTGTAACCTGTTCAATTTGTTGAATTGTCTCATAAATTTTTGTTGTTGATTTATTGTAAAATATTAAATTAATTTCAAAGAAACTTTAATCTTGTCATTGTTATTTATATATGTATATTTTGTTTCCAGTGATAACCAGTTGACTGAGTTCCCTTTGTGTTTGTGTGGTCTTCCTCAACTTGATGCTGTGGATCTCAGTGGGAATCAAATTACTTGTATCCCTGAAGGCATTGAGGGTCTACAGGCAGTTGAAGTTAATTTGAATATGAATCAGGTAATTCTTTTCTGCATCTGCCCTTGTTTAAGACCCTGTTTTGCTAGTGCTGTCAGTGCACTTCTTAACCCTTAGTCGACAGACATGCTCACATGAGTAGCAGTAACAGGTTTTGGGTGGTGGATGGAGTGACTCATGGTGAGTAACAATATTACTTGCCATTAATTTGGGGGAATCAGGCAGGAAAGATGTGCCATTATACTTTTATAGCCCATAAATTCACTAATGTCAACTTTTAGACTGGCTAATATGAGAGACTCGGTGGCTCAGGGCTTAGTTGGGATCTTGACTTTAAGGGAGGATTTATTGCCTCTTTGTCTTGCATGATGTCTTTTTGTAAATTTGCTCATAAATATACCAAGAGGTTGCTATTGGTATTAGTTCTTATCTTTTATTTTAATATGTCAGTCATAAATGTAATTTTGCAAAGAAAAGTGCAAAGAAATACTAGAAAAACATTATAAATCCAAAAAAGTTAGTGCATCTTCGTTCTTGGTAAATTTACGTAAATGTTTTACAACAATATGCTCAAAATTTGTTACTAATTTTATTTCTTATCTGTTTTGATATTGTTTGAGCTATAATTATAATTTTACAAAATGAAATAGATTTATTTATTAGAAAAATCATGCATAACTTGCTGCAACTCCTTCCATTCGTTTTACTGACCTCATTCATATGCTCTTTCAAACCTTGATTAGAGCAAATGCAAGGGTTTCCTCCTGTTACACCCTTAAAATCTTCTGTATTTTCAATTCCCCTTTCAGTGCTGAATGACCTCACTGGTCCCAGTGTTTAGCCTTTTGGCCAAAATTTTATATTCCAATTCCAGTTCCAATAATTTTAAGTTGTTAAAGTGAGAATTGGATATACTGTACTGTATTGCTTTGAACACTGCTGGTAATTTTTAAAATCAAGCCAGTTTTTAAGTAATGCTTGTTCAAGGAAAATTGCAAACAAATCTTTTTCCGCAGGTATCTGAAGTGGCGTCTGCAATTGCTTCGTGTCCACGCTTGAAGACTCTTCGTCTGGAGGAGAATTGTTTGTCACTTGCAGGCATTCCCACGGAGTTGCTCACCGATTCACAAGTGTCACTGATGTGCCTTGAAGGAAACCTCTTCCAAATGAAGGAATTGGAAGAAGTTGATGGCTATGGAAAGGTGAATAATATACTATGTTAGTTTTTATCACGTCATCATGACTTTTTATGTTTAAGTACATTAAGGTTCAAGTGTCGGTTAATATTCAATTCGCTCTACCTCAGTGTAATTCCCCTTTGGTATTATTTCCAGGGGTAGAGTGAATTGAATATTAATTGAAATTTACAACAGGGGATGGAATGATGTTTGTAGATGTACAGTAACACATTTAAGAATGGATATATCTTGTATGCCAGAAATGAGAGAAGAGCATAGTGCTGAATCACATGTTTTAAATTACGAACAATGACCATTACTTTTTATCTTTGATAACAATTCCATTCTATGCACAGCACTTTTGGTGGAATTTAATATACCTTGTGCAAAAGAATCTCTTTTTGAGAAATTTTTTCTTATAAAATCCTTATACAGTCATTTTTTTTCCCCCAACATTTTATGTAGCAGTGTGCTTTTTTTCTTTCAGTACATGGAAAGGTATACAGCAGTGAAGAAGAAGATGTTTTAACTTTCCAAAAGTGGCCATGTATTATGTTAATGAATTCGAAAGTTCAGACTACCATCTGCCAAAGGATTTGTAGCTTTTAAAAAAAAGATTAACACTGTTATTTTTATACTGGTGGTAAAAGTGGATGATAGTAAATACAGTGGTAAGTGATACATTATGTATTTGCTAATATTTTTTGTTTTTTTGTTTTAAATGAGATTCATTTAGTATAAGACTGAGTAGTTTTGATTTATTCATTGTGGTTTACATTTTTTGATATGCAGATTTAAACCTATTGTGTAAAGGTCCTTGTCATGTACAGAAGATCATCACTATAGATATCTTTCATTGTGATTTTCTCTTACCCAAAGAGACATCTAAATTTATAGGCTATGCAGATGAAAATCTCAGCACTGATACATATATTTTAAGGTGATAATGATCTGAATCTTTAATTCATTGCATCATCCTATGGCAGGTGAATCTTTCTTATACGTATACTTAAGATGTATTAATCTTTTCACTATCAGGTTATTGAATACTTGTAAGCCAATTTGTCAAATAAAATTAAGTTTGAATATATGTCACACACCCTGGGCACAACATTTGAAATTCAGATATTTCATATGTTAGTAAGATGCTGTAGAGTAAGTGTCAGTTAAGATTTAGCCGAAGTAAAGTCCTGCTCTGCTCAGCAAGTCTTCTCATGTTGATGAATGACTTATCAAACCATTTGCTTAAGCTGGAAGCATGCAGAAATAAGCTGTCTTCTGAGAGGGATTTTGGCTGGCTGTCAGAAAGTTCAAAAATGAGATGGGCAAGTTGGTAGCAGGTTGTGCTGTAATGAAGAGAGGGTACTACTGAAGTACTAATTGAAAGTTTTTAAGGGTGGAATAGGCTTTTTGAAGTAATTGAAAGTGTATTTAAGGTTGAACTTAGCTACTTGAGGATATTTTTATTGTGCATTTTTGTAACAAGTGGTAGTTACAGGATTACTTTACCTTCCCCTTTTTCAAATAGGTATTTGTATTTTGGTTTCAAAGCAGTTATATTTTAGTTCATTAAATGAGATTTTTATTGTACTTTTACAGTGTCTCCAGATTTTTGGTAATAGTAGTAAATGGTTATATACTGATAATCTATTTCTGCTTGTAATTGTGAATGAAGAGAGCTTTTCATTAATGTGGTAATAATGTACAGTGATGCTCAAATCTGATGCGACAGGATTCTTTTTGTATCGTCCAGATTCTCAGACACAATGTAACATTACCAAGTATGTAGTTTAAAATTTTTTTTATTTCTGATGTCATACATGTTGAAAAGTTTGTGAATTCACAGCTAACACTCTTTTCCTTATGGTTATATAAATATGATCCTTTTATGCACTGGTATAATTCGTAATCTGTGTGATTTGAACTCATTTTTTTTTTCACGTAGCTTATGTCAAAGTATGGTGTGATAGGGTTAGCAGTGCTCATTGTAGACCTACGTTACACCAGGTGATTCTTGTTGCACCGCCACTCTAATTGTTGCGTCACACACACTCTGCTCACGTGCTATCAGTGGGCTCATTCTACTTATGTATTTACATATTTACATTTTTTCAGTGTTGAAGTGTGAAAACAATCAAATAAGACCATTTCAGATTTTATGGTTGCTCTGAAAACAATATTAATGTTATGACAAATGTTTTGGTTTTTTTATTTAACAATTGAACTGAGGTTTGATGGCGACTTCGTTTTGGTCCAATGCATCAGCGATGAATGAACGAAAGTTTTGAAAATGTTTTGTGTTTTTCTGAAATATGGCTATATGTGACATTTTCTTACAGTTTTGAAATATATGACAGAATTCACTCTTATGGAACATATTTTGGCCGTATTTTAAGCAATAATCGTGTTTTTGCTTTGAAATGAAAGATGAATATGGAGCGTGTTCGGTTGCCAGTTAGTGAATTTTGAACAAAATCCTATGCAATCATGTAGCATCAGTTCTGAGCATAGTTGTACTTGTAACAAAACAAGATATGACAGAAAGCAGCCAGTAAGTATCTGTGACACTTGATTGAGGTCATTATTTTTCTCATATCTTTTGTAAGGCCATACAGTTTCTGGTGTCTATGCTTTGGTCTTTTTCTTTAATTTTTTCCTTTTCACAAGTTATTTTCTATTCTTTTAAGTGGTGTAGATTGGGACTAATATAATTGCCACGTCTGAAGGATTGTTGCTAATTATTCTTGAGTTGTGCATGCATACTTCATCTTTGTTAATCAGGTCATGTGTCTAATTTGTCGGAGTACCTTAAAAATGTTAATGTATACGCTCATTTAAATATAATGGATATGATTTTCTCATCTTCATTATTGATCTCTGTCTGCACCTCAAGAATTGTAATTATTACAATACAGTATATCTTAAAGTTATTTACATTGCTGTAATTTTTAAACCTCATGGTTTTTTTCAGTTTTCCTATCATTCATTATATTTTCCAATCTAAAATTTCAATTATGTGGAAAATATGAGATACACACCAGTTATTGAAATCGGCACTTGTATTATAACTAACCCTAGGAGGTCTTAATGTAACTTCCATAAGTCTACTACTATTTTACTGATGGTTTTGGTTTTTAAGTAGTTTTGACCTTAGGGGAATCTTTTTAGTTCTTAAGCTTTACATTTTTAAGGAATGTTCCTGTTGCAGGTACATAATCTCTTATCCAAAGTTTCTAAAAGAAAACAAATCCCTGATGTATGCACAGTAATGTTCTACATAAAAGGTAAACTAGTACGTAACAATTTTACAAATTGATTAAAAACTTGTCATTTTATATGTGCTGTACTGAATTTCAAATTTTAGTATTTACACCATTTTAAGCACAACTCATGAACTTTAGAAACTCGAACAACAAACACACTATGCAGAATTCTGCATCACATTGGAAGAGAGAGTAATCTGATTTCTAGGGGTGTACAATTTGCTGTGTACCTTACCCAACACACTTGAGACCCAGCTATATTATTTTGTGCCATTTACTTTGCACCTGCTCCATGCGGTCTCATCCCACCAGTTTATTCTGCTCAATTTTCCGTTCTCCCTAAAGAACCACTCCTTCGCTCTCTCCGTGTGAGTGCTTTGAAATGTGACTCAGTGATTTTGTTAAGCTGACAATTAAGTGTTTATATGTTAGCTTGTCCCTTTATTGGTTTAGTAGGCTTGTCAAATGAATTCTCATATTAAATTACTATAAGATATTAATGTTCAAGCACAGATCAACATAAGTTTGAGCTAATTCATTATATTTGAAATATGACTTTAAGTAGGCTTATCAGTGCTCTTTACTGGCATCACAGGGAGCTCAAGACTCCAGTATGATGTATGACTGGGTTGAAAAAAAAAACACTTTGTAATCTAAAGTCTGTCTAGTGTCAATTACGTATTACAGATAGGAGATTGTGCACATGTATCAAGAGATTGTGTACATGTATCAGAGATGATAATTTTTAGTTTTCAGACGACTTTGTACATATATTTATTGTGTAAATTTTCATAATTGGTATTTGTGTATATTTTAGTTATTTTAATGCATGTAAAATGCTGGTTATATTCCTGCCATAGCCATAATCATGGGCTAGATTTAAAGTTATGCAGTGTGCAATTTCATGTTTTACAGTTCATAGAAAATGTTATATAAATGGAATGTCGTTCGTTACTTGAACAATTACTGGAATGGAGGGGTGAACTGTCTCAGCTTCAGCATGTTCCTAAGAACTGATTTTTTGTTGTTGTGTTTTTAAAATTGTTAGGTTAGATTGATTATAGTTCATAAGACCATGATAATTTTATGCTTGAAATATTGACATTGGTATTAACAAGTTTTCCATGCTTTCATGAGGCAATATTATGTTTGTGTATTTTCAAACTACAATGCTTTCTAATCATTATTGTTGCAGTTATATTATTGTTTTGTAAGACTTCATTCAGCTTTAAAAAAATCAAATTTTTAAGTAGCTTATTTGTTTTAAGGAATATAAATCTTTGCTTTACTAGAGTTATTACCTTAATACTTGAAGGACAGAGCAGCTTAAGCAGTAATATATGAAAACATATACTTTCTAACTTTTTAATCAAATGAGAATGAACAATGCTGTCATTTGTGTTGAAGCCCAATTCTCATATGTTGGTGGACAGAGCTCTGCATCCATTCCAACATGAGCTATGGGAGACCACATTGGAAGGCAATTGTTTTGTATTCCACAAAACATGATTTTTTTTTTTTTTTTTTTTTTTTTTTTTTTTTTTTTTGTAGAAAACTCAAATATTGCCATGAAGTTTAAAGTATCACCCCAGTTGAGATAACACTATCATTAATTTTAGTAACTACCTTGTTATTTAAGATTTCTTGAGTTCTAGACTGATTACATTTTAAAAACAGTGTTCTTGGTCTGTCTCATTTAGGATTCAAAAAACGTGTGTTGGTAAGGTCATTGAATTATAGGTTGCTCTGCAAGTTACATTGAGTGACTGGCTGGGATGTCATTGTTAGGAAAAAAAAAAAAAATGAGAATGGTGTCATGAATCTCTTTATCTTTGAGTTTTTGGATAAAGGTTTTTGGAGACTGGATTCTGGAACCCATAACCTCATACATCGATTTTTATTCCATCAATGTATCTGTTGACATGTGATTTAGACCAGCAATAAAGACAGAAGGAAGATTAAGGCACTCATCATATATTGTACCTTCTTTACTGTGTTAACCTGACTGAACTCTACCAAGTCAAACAGGTAGACCCCCTTTGCTCATCATGGAACACCTGATAATTGGTATATATCTCATTGAAGTGTGATTGTCTCCCACCTTGATTGAAGTTATTTGAAAGTATTGAGTTTATACTTGATGTTCTCTATGGTCATCTACTTACACAGTACAAAAGAGAAGTGTAGAAAAAGTTTTAAAGTATGTATAACATAGAAATATAATAACTTAGCCATCTTGCATTAGATTTATAATGAAAAAGTGGTAACTTATAGAAGGAGAAAAACATGGTTGCCTCTACCCAGCAGAATTTAAAGTTTTATTTGTTGGTGTATACAGGCAGTCCCCGGTTTACGACAGGGGTTCCATTCTTGAGATGCGTCGTAAGCCGAAAATCGTTGTAAGCTGGAACATTGTAAAAAATCCTAAGAAAACCTTACTTTTAATGCTTTGGGTGCATTCAAAACTATGTAAAGTGCATTCTTATTGCATTTTTCATAAAAAAAAAAACTTCAAATATTGATTATTATGCATTTTTGGTGTCATTTCTTCTGCCAGATCAGGAACATGCATTGTAACCCTGGAAATAATTTCTGATGAATATAATTGAAAAGCACTTAACCTCAGAACGTCGTAAGCTGAACCCGTCGTAACCCGGGGACTGCCTGTAATTGTGGCGGTGAAAAGTGCACAATTAAGAAGGGAAATAAAAAGAAACATTAGGAAGTGCCAAGTCAAGAAAAACATTGGAGAAATATACTACAGCAGTATTCTTTATTATTGGAATTTGTAGATGAGATACATCCCCTGAAACTGAAGATTTTAAGGTGTCTGTGGGGTGAGAAAAATAGATACATACCACTTGAGTGGTATTTCCCTCTTATGAAAACTCAAAGCCTTTTATTTGTACATAAAAAAAGGTTAATTTGACATGTACTTCAGTTACCAAAGAAAAAGCTCTGGCAAGGAAAATGGTTTGTATTTTGTATAGGAAAAGTTAATGTGTTAGTGAATTTTTGTATTACGTAATTTTATTTTGATAGCAAAACTTGTTTATCATGATGTACACTTTTTCTTTGTGTTGTGTTCTGCGTTATGATAAATTATTGACCTTAAGAAGAACATTTAATAATTTAAGACTTGAGGTGAACCAAAAATGTTTAGTTTTATTATTAAAATGCTTATTTTTTGAGGAATTTTCCATTCTGACTTTTGGAAAAGCATGTAAGTACTACTTTGGTTGTTAAATAGATGGGTTGAGTTATTCAGTTTATGGGTTCTTTAAGGATCATGGTCATAAAATGCACAGTGTTGCTGTGGGTGATTAAAGCATAGAATTTTCTATCAGCTAAGACTGTAATGAGTAAAGTACTGTTGATCTAAAGAAGTAAAGAAAAGGAAGATGTAAAAGCATGTTAGCCTGTCTCGTACTTATCCTCTAGGCAAAATGAGTTAAAGGGTAAATTTTTCGTTTTTACTGAGGTGCTCTTTTTGGAAGAAGCTGTGTAGGATTTTAGTTTGGCAAGTAAGAGCCAACTATATTAAGCATGGCACATTAGTTGGTACATATATATGTAAATCAGTTCAGTCAGTTATATGGATAGATATAATGAAAGTGTCATATTAAATCTGTTTATTAGTAGGTACAACCACTTCTCCAACACAAGTGTATTGGTATAAGGTACATTTCATTTATGACTGAAGAAAGTGTTTGGTGTTTTTTTAGGAAGATTGTAATTAAACTTTTCAGATATTTTTTTCTGGGCAAGTATTTTTTATTATATGTAGTGTATCTACTTACTATTTTTGTCAGTCAACTGTAAATTTATACAGTAATTAGCTTATAAGTACAGTATAGCAGATTTTTCTACCAGCTCCTAGTTCATCATCGTTTCATGGTCTTATTGAGAATAATTTTAAAGCATATGTAAGATGCAGCTGTACATTATTGATATATGTTTCCAGTTTTATTCAATGTGAATTAAAATGAATGTGATTTTATATTTCAACAAAGCAATGTGAATGAGGTGAAATTTAACTTTACATAGTTTTCATTGCTGGCAATCTTGCCCCAACTCTAAACTGTTCCTGTGATTAAATGTCTGCTTATTAGAAGCATACAAAGGTACCAGTTACATTAAAATCTAAGAATTTGGCCAGAATAGTGCCTGTTGGCACAGTGATAGAATATAAAGGACTCAGGACAGGAGGGTCTATCTCCAGTCCTACAGTGACTGCCTTGGATCTCTACAACCCACTCTCAAGGATGTGTGACAACAGCTTGGTTGTCAGCCATCATCCTCATGTACACTTGCCTGTCCAAGAGTTCACTATTCCCTAGGTTTTGCTGTGGAATTTGTGTTCAACTGTGCAATTTTTCATAACAACGCTTGCATAAAAACACATTTTGCAAATCCATGTGACACTTGACATTACATATTAGTTCTTTTCTTCTAAATTACTGAAGATATTTGGTAACAGTAGGAATTATAATTATGTACTGTAATAATATTGATAGTACATGTTATGGAACTGTTCTTTCAAAAGGATTTGATAAGCTTTAGAAGTCAGTGATTGATGGATACATGTGGTATCTAGGGAAATGGTTACTAGAAGTTTATAGCTTTAATGATGTAGAGAATTTATAAAAAAAAAACTGATAACTTGAGACAGAATGAAAACCATTTCAAGTAAGTCAAATACCAGGGCAGTTGTGGCTGGGGCAAGGTGGTCAGTGTTTCACAGTCAAATGCCTTAGATTTGTTGTTTCCTATATTTTATGTTGCTGCAAGTATATACTAAAGGTAATATTATTATCTGAAAATTTTATAATTAATCTGTTAATATTCAACTGAACATCACGAGAGCTTCATGCACATATTTTTGTATTGTACATTTTATATAGAAGTTTAGTAAAAAGTTTAGAGCACTGTTATAAATGGATTATATGTGATTAAAGAAGAATCTTACAGTATACTGTGTGTATTTTTGCCTTTGGCATTGTGCCCATATCATGAGTTACAGAATTGTGTAGATTTCCTATTTCCTATCATCATCACCTCCAACACTGCAACACAGAGAGCCTCTTCTATGTATTCACTATTATTGTCTTTCCTGTGGTTCAACTTCTATAAATGTTGACTCATTTCCAGCATCTTGTCTCATAGTTCTCATCCAAGTAGGTCTAGGTCTTCCACTAGAGCCCAGCTGACATTTTCATCAACAATTCTCTAAGGGGTGGTGTTAAGGATGTGTTCAAGCCATCTCCATCTCCCCTTCATTATTTCATCTACATATGGGACTTTGGTAATTTCCCCTATGGTATCACCTAAATCTCCATCCTGCCATTTACCCCCATTAATATTCTTCATAAAGTTTTATTCTTAAGTCAGCAAACTAGATACACGCAGTGTCATTGTTCAATTATGATTCATGTCCATGTAGGACAAGTAGAACTAGACTAATATAATCTTACACTTGCTTGCATTTCAGTCAGTTTGATTTCCAAATATTATTCAGCTTGCTCATTGTCTGATTATCTTTGTTTTTTCCACTAAATTTTGATAAATTCCATGTCTTGAGAAGCTGTAATGGAAATAATTAGTTCCCAAGCGTATGTAAGAATCAACCTCATTAGTCCTCCACCTAATGTTATTTTATGTGTTTTTGCATATTCTTTCCTCATTACTTCTGTTTTTCCTACAATTCCTCATTACTTCTGTTTTTCCTAAATATATTGTGTTCTATTTCCTGCCGCCGCAGTGCCATGTTGTCAGAGCTCTTGTATGATGCCCACTTCACTGTCAAAAGCATGAATAATAATTCAGGAAGGAGTACAAAGGAACAGAATCTCCATGCGTTTATTTGGTGTGTAATACTTCATGATTATATTGTGCGTAAGAAGAGTGAGCGAGTATTACTACCTTTAGATTTATGCTGGTAATGCATCACTATATAATACAAGTCAGTGTGTTAAAGGCGCTTTATTGCGTGAAAGATAGGCCTAATTGTTTCCTTTGATGGCTGAGAGACTGTAGTACGTGTGAGTGTGTTTGTTTGTGTTTAGGAGAGCGGACAGATAACTCATCAAATAAACGAGACTTTGCATTCAACGAATGAAATAGTAGAGCTCTCTCTCTCTCTCTCTCTCTCTCTCTCTCTCTCTCTCTCTCTCTCTCTCTCTCTCTCTCTCTGTCATTATTAAAACCTAGCGAACCATTTCCATTCGTTACCAGAAGCAATTGAGGCGCCCTGCTTCTCAGGGTGAACATAACGCCCCAGTATCTCCACCAAAAGCAAACATTTCGTCGAAAACGAATGGCAAAACAAAAGACAATCGAGATGATGAAGGTGTGAGGGAGATGGGCGAGGGACAGGGATGGCATTTGGAGGAGGAGGAAGGAAGGGGATTGGGTAGGTGGAGGTACGCCAACAGAAACAATAGCAACACCAACTGCATCCGTTGTTTTGGGGGTGGTTGGGTAGGAGGAATGGCCAGGGGTGGGGGAGGGGCTGAAGGCGAGAGGTGTTTGTCTTAACCTTATGAAGGTTTGTTATTAATTAGAGTTACCAAGAAACATAATTAGAATTAGTAATAATCCGAATAAGACGTCCAAGTACAATAAGATTGATGCGAGGTAAAGATTTGGGCGGATATGATTAATGGCTGAAGTTTGTTGAGGAGATATCGTTATGGCGAAGAAAATGTTAACTGTTAGCTTTTGTAAACCTAAATTTAAAATATATCTATGGTAGACATGAGCTTTTGCTTCATATTCTTTGGTTGGTCTTAAGTGATTTTCCCACTATCGGTCAGATCAAGTTGAATCTGTGTAAATATAAGTTGAAACTGTGTAAATAACGAGAAAAGTGTTTGATAATTATTTAATTAATGAATTTATTTATTTTTGACATATGAGTAACCCTGTAGTCAGTGAATACAATGGGAAAGTGATTTAAATGAAAAGTTTATTTCCTTCCTTTTTCGGAAACCCAAAGCACATATCAGGACGATGCCAACCAATATGTTTTCCAGAATATAGTACCACATATTTGTTTTTCTTTATCGGCAAAGTAAAATCCACTTGATCTTGTTTGAAATTTAAGAGAACTTCTCTCAAGTGGTGATATTTAAGTTGAATAATTTCGTAATAAAAAATTCCGAAATAATATAGTCAATACGGGATTTAAGTACCACAATTATACAGTAATAATCCTCATTGTATCATAACAATCATCTTTATTGCAAAACTGTAGTACTTACGGGGCGAATTACTGTATCGTAGACGCTTGGAAACTTTGTAACTCATTCTATTTTTTTCTACCATATATCAGTTGCCTTTATATTGCGAAATTAATAAGGAAAATTCTGAAAGTAAAAAAATTGATACTTAACTAAAATATATTGGCCAATTACA
Organism: Macrobrachium nipponense; assembly: GCF_015104395.2. NCBI lineage: Eukaryota > Metazoa > Arthropoda > Malacostraca > Decapoda > Palaemonidae > Macrobrachium > Macrobrachium nipponense. The sequence goes on along the minus strand of NC_061093.1, from coordinate 57,339,531 downwards.
TCGTTTAGTGACACTAGTTTTCACCAGCGCCGAAAACTACGCGACCCCAAGTTGCCAGAGTTGAGGGTACAAGTTCTACAGTATATAACTGTAGGTTGTCACGTGTTAGGGTTAACATCTCCGTTTACAGTATTGTAAAAACTGCGTACATTAAGCAGCGATAGTTTGAGTAACCCAGTCCATGAAAGGCATGTAAAAAAAAACAAAAAACAATTGGCTGTGATTTTAGTTTACGAACATTAGGCCGATGTCCCATTGCCACGTGGCTTCGTTGTGTGATAGGCCTAGTCATTGGTATAGGCCTCGTAGGGATTCCTTGCGTGCGAGTCGGGGAAGGTTAATTACTGGAGAGAATTCTACTGTTGTGCCAATGGGTATTAAAAGCCGAATTCGAGTCCAGGAAATGCTGAGGGGATAGCCTTTGGTTAGAAGGGAATGATTGATTCACAGTACAGGAAGTCAAGTTTGACTACGGACTCCACAACCGCATCATGTATGTCCATCTGTAATTTATAGCTTCATATCAGGTTAGGTTAAGCTTAGTCAAATGAGGACTGGCACCCTAATGTAGGTGAAGTTCTGTTAAGATGAAACCCAGTATTGCACAAATAATCCAGGTAAAAAATGTAGCATTAATCTCTCCTAGATGGTGACCCCAAGGGGTGTTTAGTACAAACAAAACCCCATTTTTTTTTTTTTTTTTTTTTTTTTTTTTTTTTTTTTGTTTTTTTTTTTTTTTTTTTTTTTTTTTTTTTCTTACTCTGTATATATCTGCCATTGCGGCGTATTGAGTAAAAGCCCATTGGGGTTTTTCTGTTTTAACCTGGTATTTATCCACCTCTGTGTGTGTTAAGTACAAGCCTGTTGGTTTTTTTTCTGTTTTAACCCGTCATGTATCCACCTTTGCACCATTTTTAGTACAAGCCAGTTGGGGATTTTTCCGTTTTAACCTGGTATTTATCCACCTTTGTGGTGTATTTAGTACAAGCCCGTTGGGGAATTTTTTTCATTTTTACCCTTTGCACCATGTTTAGTACAAGCCCGCTGGGTATTTTTTTTTTTTTTTCATATTAACCCTTTGTACCGTGTTTAGTACAAGCCTGTTGGGGAATTTTTTAAATTTTAACCATTTGCAACGTGTTTAGTAGAAACCCGTTAGGGATTTTTCCTTTTTAACCCAGTATGTATCCACCTTTGCAGTGTGTTTAGTACAAGCCCGTTGGGGATTTTTCCATTTTAACCCAGTATGTATCCACTTTGAGAAGTGTTGAGTACAGTCCTGTTGGGTTATTATTTTTTTTTTTAACCCGGTATGTATCCTTTTTTACAGCATGCTCAGTACAAGCCCAATGGGGATTTTTTAAGTTTTAACCTGGTATGTATCCACTTTGCAGTATGTTTAGTACAACATTGTTGGGAATTTTCCATTTTAACCTGGTATGTATCCTTCTTTACAGCATGCTCAGTACAAGCCTGTTGGGGATTTTTTGTATGTATCCACTTTGCGGTGTTTAGTACAACCCTGTAGGGGGTTTCATTTTAACCCGGTATGTATACACCTTTGCGGTGTGTTTAATACAAGCCTTTTAAATGATTTTGCTTCAGTTGTGGAGGGGCACATATGGTGAAATATTGTAACGGCATAAAGAATTGTAGGTTACAGATGTGGTAAGCCTGGACATCACTGTGCAATCAGGGAAATGAGCGTTGGATGACAGTTGTGCCAGCAGTCGCCCAACTAGGGGACTAAGGGTGCATTCACTACCAATTATTGATGTTGAGGTGAACATTGGTGTTCAGTAATTGCCTGTGCAAGGATAAGTTACATGATGGCTTTTGATGGCTCAAAAGTGAAATGTCAAGGGAGACACCGGGTGTAAATTGGAATAGGAGGAGTTAAGATTGACGTTGAAGCTGTAGGGCCTAAACAAATCTTACCCAGTATTGAGGTGGTATTGGTTATGGGTATAGGGTATGGATGTTGTTGATCACATGGTGTTGTTTTATTTGCAGGTGGGGCAGTATAATTTGGGGTCATAAACTGTGCTGCAGTTGCTGAGCAGTCAGTAAGCAAAACAGACAGTTTACAATTAGAGGAAAGCTTTGAAGGAGGTAAAGATAAAGACTAATACTACAGTTGTTGGACAATATTGGACAAAGGGACAGAAATTAAAGTCTAGTCCACCAGTTCCCTCTAATGAAATAGATTGCTATGAGGAGAGTTTGCAGGTTGACAAGAACTAAGGTTTTGACCAAGAGGTTGAAAGATAGGTTAGAGAAGGTACTTAGGACCTTGGAAAGATGATGTTAAACCTGGCATTAAACCCTTGATAGCTTCTTAACAGCCTACCAAGAATGAAATAAAACCCGCATTGGATTTTAGAGAGCTGAATGCTCGTGAGTTGTCATACAAGGGATAAAATAACTGATATTTGTAATGAAATCCTGATATATATATATATCATATATATATTATATATATATATATATATATATATATATATATATATAACGTCGTATTGATAAAGGGTACCTATTACAGTATATAGTTACACAGAAGGCGATTTGCCCTCGCCTAACAAGGCAGTATCTCCACAAAGATATAGGCCTACAAACTTGAGCCATGGCTGCCGCACTGTACGCTATTACCTCTAGCTCACGTTCTTCACACACACACACACACACACACACACACACAACCACACACACACACACCATCATATCATATAAATATATATCATATATATAGATATATATATCTATATATATATAAATATATATATATATATATATATATATATATATATATATAATATATATATATGAAGAACGTGAGCTAGAGGTAATAGCGTACAGTGCGGTAGCCATGGCTTAAGTTTGTAGGCCTATATCTTTGTGGAGATACTGCCTTGTTAGGCGAGGGCAAATCGCCTCTGTGTAACTATATACTGTAATAGGTATCCTTTATCAATACGACGTTATTTTGAGGGAAAATACGACCTCACGGCTTTGCATTCCCATAAAAAAGGCGACCCTTTCCTACGTATGCTTAGTGTAGGAAAACTTTTGAAGTCGAATTTCGAGCGATTTTGGAACTTTTCCCTCCCAGTTACAATCTTCAATCCTTTTAAGGAGTAGGATATCGTATCCTTTGCTAATTAAGCCCCCACTTAATTCCTTCCCTCACTGGCTTCTTCGAATTTGGACCAGAGAAAGCCATTAGCTAGATCATTCCATAGGCCTATGGGTAGAAACTCCTTAAAGGTTTTAGACTTAGCGTTCTACAAGTTTCAGACCACCCCTCTCTCTCTCTCTCTCTCTCCTCTCTCTCTCTCTCTCTCTCTCTCTCTCTCATATTGCAGCGAATGTGGCCCTCAAATCACCAAAGTGTGAAGCCTAGTATAATGACTTGTGCCATCGTGTAAAGTGATCGGTGTTCCCTGTAATTTTTAAAAAAAACCAGTTCCACATTCATCGTATAACGTGGATGCCTCTTAATTACGAGTTTCTCTCTCTCTCTCTCTCTCTCTCTCTCTCTCTCTCTCTCTCTCTCTCTCTCTCTCTCTCTCTCTCTCTCGTCATATGAAATAAAACCAAGATAGTGCTGAATGAACATCCTACTCTGGTGCGCACTTTAAACTCGTCCGTGTCATATCTAAGGGAGACAACAGCGATCTCCCTTATTACATTTTCTCCTTGCGGCGGGGGGAGGAGTTGGAGGGAGAGCGTTGAACGGCCCCCCCCCCCCCCCCCCCGCCTAGTCCTTGAGACTTGTTAGCTTTATAAGATGTTTTATTCATGACTTTTATGCTATTCGCTTCATTGCTGAAATGCTTCCATGTTGCTTTACGACGATGCTCCTCTTTTTATCTCTCTTCCCCCCCTTTCTTCAACTTGGGTTTTAAAACGGCTAGATGTGTTTTACAAGGTCTCAAGAGCTCTCTCGGGCGGTGTGTGCGATTTAAGTATCTTTGTTAATGGGACTAGACTTCCTGTTTTCCGTTATGGGTTTAGGTTTTAACATATATGTTACCGATTTTATAATACTTTAGTGTTAAGTTATATAAAACTTTAGTGCTAACTGCTAAGTAACTATATAGGTCTAGATTTGGCGTTTTATTTTAATTTTAGTGTTAAGTAACTGTAGGTCTAGATTTGGCGATTTTATTTTCCTTTAATGTTAAATAACTTTGTAGGTCAAGATTTGGCGATTTCATTTTCCTTTAATGTTAAATAACTTTGTAGGTCTAAATTTGGCGATTTCATTTTCCTTCAGTGTTAAATAACTTAGTAGGCCTAGATTTGGCGATTTCATTTTCCTTTAATGTTAAATACCTTTGTAGGTCTAGATTTGGCGATTTCATTTTCCTTTAATGTTAAATACCTTTGTAGGTCTAGATTTGGCGATTTCATTTTCCTTTAATGTTGAATAACTTTGTAGGTCTAGATTTGGCGATTTTATTTTAATTTTAGTGTTCAATAACTTTGTAGGTCTAGTTTTGGCTATTTTATTTTCCTTTAATGTTAAATAACTTTGTAGGTCTACGTTTGGCGGATTTTATTTTCATTTTAGTGTTAAGTAACTTTGTAGGTCTTGGTTTGGCGATTTCATTTTCCTTCAGTGTTAAATAACTGTGTAGGTCTAGATTTGGCAATTTCATTTTCCTTTAATGTTAAATAACTTTGTAGGTCTAGATTTGGCGATTTCATTTTCCTTTAATGTTAAATAACTTTGTAGGTCTAGATTTGGCGATTTCATTTTCCTTTAATGTTAAATACCTTTGTAGGTCTAGATTTGGCAATTTCATTTTCCTTTAATGTTAAATAACTTTGTAGGTCTAGATTTGGCGATTTTATTTTCATTTTAGTGTTAAGTAACTTTGTAGGTCTAGATTTGGCGATTTCATTTTCCTTTAATGTTAAATAACTTTGTAGGTCTAGTTTTAGCTATTTTATTTTCCTTTAATGTTAAATAACTTTGTAGGTCTAGATTTGGCGATTTCATTTTCCTTTAATGTTAAGTAACTTTGTAGGTCTAGATTTGGCGATTTCATTTTCCTTTAATGTTAAATAACTTTGTAGGTCTAGTTTTAGCTATTTTATTTTCCTTTAATGTTAAATAACTTTGTAGGTCTACATTTGGCGATTCTATTTTCATTTTAGTGTTAAGTAACTTTGTAGGTCTAGGTTTGGCTATTTTATTTTCCTTTAATGTTAAATAACTTTGTAGGTCTACGTTTGGCGATTCTATTTTCATTTTAGTGTTTATTTTCATTTTAGTGTTAAATAACTTTATAGGTCTAGGTTTGGCGATTTCATTATCCTCTAATGTTAAATAACTTAATAGGTCTAGGTTGGCGATTTCAGATTTATATCGTGCCAAATAACTGAAGGTTTTTATTTTGCTTTAATGTTAAATATATAACCTTATAGGTCTAGGTCTGGCGATTTCATTTTCCATTAGTGTTAAATCACAGATTATCGTCCTAAGCTCGTTATCAACTAGGGGATATAAATAAAGACGTACTTATTGCGATGTTATTTATTTCAACATTTTTGCCATGGAGATACATTACAGACATGGAACAATTTTTTGTTTTTATTCTTCTTAACTAACTTTATTACAAACTTAAATGTTATTTTGAGGATCGGTAGATTAATATGGTGAAGACTTGGTGTTGTGACCAACTGTGAAATATACGTAAAAGTATATTTCAGCTTGAAAACATGGAGATTGTTGTATTACCGGACACAAAGGGATTGGTTATATCACAGACATAGATAACTGGAACCAAAAATATACATGATATTCGCCTCTTGAGAATGCAGGTAAAAAAATCACAGGAAAAAAAAAAAAAAGTCACAATCATTAGTATAAGTGACCACCAAGGGTTTTAAAACCCGGTATGTGTACTACACCTTTGCGGCGTGTTTAGTACGAGCCCGTTGGGGATTTTCCGTAAAACATAACGAAAGACCGTAAATATAATACATAATTGATTTTTTTTCCTTGTGACTTTTTATCTGAACGAAAACTGACTTTTTTTTCACTGTGACTTGATTACCGGCCACCCGCCACAGTTCAGAGAGTTTTTTCAAAGAAGTACAAAAATAAAACAAATCAATAATCTTTATAATGGGAAAAAAGGCGGTGAAATTATTTAAAATAAACATTCCCTTCCGTGGGGATGAATAAATTGGGGTATTCAGGGAGGTTTGTGGCGATATAAGCAAAGAGGCGCCCATTGTGGCGAATAAACATTGTCCCTGGATTTGAATCCCAGACGACGGTTAAAAAAGTACCTCGTCGTTGGCTACATTTCCTCCTCCGGTGCTGGAGAACGAGGGTAAATGAGTTTTCATTCATCTTCTGTGAGGTTCTGGTATATGACATTTTTTTTTGTCCTTTTTTTTTGTAATGTGAATGAGTTGTTCGTAGTGCAAATGAGTTGATGGTAGCTATCTCATTTCTCCTTGTTAGTGGGACAGTGAAGTCGTTCTGGGTCATTTGCATTATTGGAAAACTTTGTAGAATGCTGGAAATTGTTGATTTTTTCTTAAGTTTCATTATTTCGTCGAATTTATTCGTTTTTAGTTTGGTAAAATACGACTTTGTAAGTGGTTTAAGCAGTTCATGAATACCGAAAGACGAAATAATTGAAATGAACAAAAAATAAATACAAGGAGACGTCAATGAAGCAAGTATATAGAGTAAATCAGAAACGAAGTTGAACGCCTAAGTAAGAGAGTAACTTGATGATAAGTAAATGTAAAGGAAAACTTAGAACAGGAAAACAATAAATGAGCGAAAAGTTTTCCTTCCCACATAATTCTTCATATATCAAACTATTTTTATTTTGTGCTTAGCCTAGATTCCTCGAAAGTACTTGTGGAGTAGGATGATTAATGATTCTCTCTCTCTCTCTCTCTCTCTCTCTCTCTCTCTCTCTCTCTCTCTCTCTCTCGGGATGGCCATGCCTTAATAATGGGTAATCATTGAGAATCGCTAGACCTATTGAGCCATGATTTTGCCCTCCTTTTATGTAAATGCGCTCTCTCTCTCTCTCTCTCTCTCTCTCTCTCTCTCTCTCTCTCTCTCTCTCTCGTTTACTACACTATTTCAAGACTGCTTAACCGAGACAAAAGGAGGTTGTGAAATATGGTTGCCGGAGGAGGCATAACGGAAACCAGCTCACTAAAACAAATGCCTTTTTCTTCTTCTTTTTTTATAGTCATTCGTTGCTGTGAATTTACATCTTTGGACTTGACAAATCACGATAGACAGTCTGACGGTTTTGCTACCATTTTTTGTAATGTTGAAGCATGACTCATTTTGATATATTTTGTGTGAATGAATTCTAGCTACATTTAACCACTGAAACGCCGTAACTGCGCTTATGGTAATCTTTGTTTTTGACAGGGAGCAAGAAGCCTAGAGTCGACTTTTGGACACTGTCAAACCAACCTAGCAGAGCTGAATAGTGACGGACATAATGTCATCCAGATTTTATTATTTGACTGCAATGGTAGATCACGCTGCGACTAGTTAGCAAATAGTAAGTAGGCCTATTGCTGACTGTCGTAGAACTTGAACTAAATTGCGGTGTAACAACGAACAAAAGCAGTTTTGGTTCGTAAATGAGCATACATAGTATTGAAGAAAGTTGTTGCCTTTTTTCTGGAAATGAATAACTTTATTACGTTGTTTTTATGATCGAATTTCCTTTCTGACTATAGCAAATGTTCACAGTGTGTGTCAATGGGTCTATTGATTAACTGCTTTAACATAGTTTCATTTTTTTTTTTCAATAAGCTGAGAAATCGTTTGGAAAATTTTCCCATAACAGAGGAAGATGAAAATGTATCTGTAATATTTGCCGGAATCATAGTTTCTAATTAATGATAACTCCAGTTAACTGAAGTCTGTAAACAGGAATTACTTGTGCTCAATAAGTGAACACAAATTCTACGTGTAGTACTTTCATCACATCCTTTCGCTTTAACACTGCATATTTATCGAAGCTAATTATGTTAATTTTTATTCTGTCAAACTCAAATTGTAATTACCATTTAATAGTCATCATCTCCCGCTAAACCCTTTTAAGCTATTTCGCATCCGGCGAGACGAACCGAGTGTTAACAATGTCTTCAAAACTTTCGAATCCGTTTCCGACTCTTGCGGTTGTCTAAATCTCTCTCTCTCTCTCTCTCTCTCTCTCTCTCTCTCTCTCTCTCTCTCTCAGGATATGATGATCATTCCGCGGCTCGGGACATCACAGCAAAACCCAAGGCCTCGTTAAATTCAGATCTACGCCGGGTTTCTTTTGATGTCGCCGAGGTTATATGCAAAGATACGGATGCTCCGTTGAGGGCGTTTGCGGGTGTCTCGAGTGGGGGCGGAGAACCGCCATCATCAGAAATATGATCAAAGTTGACAGCGTAAAGTCAGGATGGCGCTTCTATCTTGTAGTTTTCCTATTGAGAGACGTCAAGGGCGCTCGCATGTGTGTGGTTTTATGTATACATGTATATGTATGTATGAAGCTGTTATCGGCCGTGTAAGTGTACTCATTACTAACGGTTTGCATTAGGCCTATCAATTTTTGTTGCTGTTATATTACTAAGGGTTTATTAGGCCTATAAATTTGTTACTATTATATTTAAGGGTTTGCATTAGGCCTATCAATGTTTGTTGCCGTTATATTACTAAGGGTTTATAGGCCTATAAATTTTTGTTACTAATATATTTAAGGGTTTGCATTAGGCCTGTCAATGTTGCCGTTATCGTGCATGTAATTACACTAATTACTAAGTTATGTATTGCCCCTGTTGTATTAGGCCTACCGAAATTTTCATTCATCCGTGTGAGAGGTTTTATTACATTTACACGATGAAGTTATTATTCAGTATCAACAGCAAATTCCTCTTAGGGAAAAGACGACAAGGCGCTGTCCTTCTCACTTGAGAAAATTAGGCCAATACGAGAAACTTTTCGGGAAGAAAAGTCTACCAAATTGGTGGAAGCTAAAGGCCAAAAAAAGATTGTCGAACTTTTGATGAAGTTTTGAGGTCTGGTAGATTCAGTTAAATGCAAAAAAGAAAAGGGAAAATTGGAATGTCAAGTGGTTCAATTTTGTCTTTTAAGTACTGTACGTAACAGTTTTAACTATCGCTCGAGAAAAGTATAACGATGTAATGGCCGGTTAATACAGACGACTGTCGGTAACTCGGTTCCATAAGGTAGACGCGAAGTGACCTTTTGGTTCTTGTTGATAGCGTTAACGTCCTCTCTCTCTCTCTCTCTTCTCTCTCTCTCTCTCCAGTATACGATGCTCTTGAAAGGTTGCCATGGCAACCCCTTTGGTGGTTCACGAGATATCCTCAAGATGTCTAGCTGCTTTTCCCCTTCCACGGTGTCTCACCTGGATGGCTGACGATATTTCTCGGCCTAATCTAGTAGACTCGTGATACGATATTTGCATACGATTTGATTGTCTTCCGCGTTCTCAACGTATTTGCGCTTTAATTGTTATGTATATAAGTTTTCTACAGCTTTATCGATGCTTATAACTAAGAACATCTCGGTAACCGGGCTGGCTGGGGGTATTTCACGTGCTAATCTAGACTCGTTACCATTTAGTACCATATGTACTCATTATTTGCCTGTCTTAAGCGCTCTCAATTTATTTGTGATTTAATTATTGTATATGAAAGCCTTTTTTATGAGTTAATTCGTTACATGTAATTAAGACTATCGACGTATCAGGCATAACGTACGTACGGGACTGTACATATTTTCTCTAAACATCTACCCCCTCCCCCTCCATGTTTATCGATTCATCTTACGCAGTATATCATTCCTTTTCAAGATAGACGTCTGACCTACTTGTTATGCTCCGCCTTGTAATTTGTGTTTCCAGATCGATTCGTTAATTAAGAAATAGCGTATTTATTAACGATGCAAATTTCGGTGCTTCAGACCTAGTTGCACGCAGATGGCTACCAGCATGTCCTTATTAAGGGAAGATTGTCGTTATCAGTGCTTGGAGAGAGAGAGAGAGAGAGAGAGAGAGAGAGAGAGAGAGAGAGAGAGAAACTCCAGTGGGTTGAGAAGAGGTGAACAAATATTATGTAGGTACGTAGACGCATATTAGCTTCTCAGAGAGAGAGAGAGAGAGAGAGAGAGAGAGAGAGAGAGAGAGAGAGAGAGAGAGAGAGAGAGAGAGAGAGATTCCTTCTGTAGGATTAGCATTTAGATGTATTCTGTCACTAACAAAATCGTATCTCAAGTTGAGCTAAAAATGTCTCGAGAGTGAGAGAGAGAGAAAAAAACGAGACGATGTTAGGAACATTGTGATGAGTCTCTCTCTCTCTCTCTCTTCTCTCTCTCTCTCTCACGCAAACACACACCGTGTGACGCAAATTGCCTTTGTGGAATGACGTCAATCGTATATCCTGTCCTTTGTCTTCTATGAATCTCCATCCACATGCAGCCTCTCTCTCTCTCTCTCTCTCTCTCTCTCTCTCTCTCTCTCTCTCTCTCTCTCTCTCCCCTCCCCTGTTAAGATAGTTGCTGTGAATGCACAGTAAAACCTGCTCCTACAGATACGTGAGCACACGATGTCTCCTCGGATGGACTAACAAGTCTTTTGAGACATCCCAATCCTTGTAACTCCTTGTTACATTGCCCAGCATTTTTTGCTCTTTATATTTCACCCCTTTTCACCCCACATTCATATGGGGCCAGAACTTGGACTTATAGGGCATCGGGAGTGTCGCTATTCATCTCAGCAACCTCGAAAACTGTGGATTAGACACTAATCTCTGTTTTCAGTTTTAATTTAATCTTTGTCACCCCCTTCCTACCCCTACCCCCCTTTGATGCCAATGATGTCTTACACCCACAGCATTATTCCCCAGATAGTAGAAAGTCATCTGTAAACCAGGTTTGGTTGAAATTCCTCGGTGCATTTCAGATTTATGCTGGAACACACTTACACACATACATACCACACTTATAATTTGATTATAAATGGCTGTCAACAAATAGCGGACACGTAAACAATATTCTATATTTCTGACGTCAATTCTTTTACACAGTTTCTTCATTATTATTTATTCATTTCCCGCATTTAGATTTGTTTACAAACGAACCCCCCAAAAAGGGCAAAACGTGAACAATATTAGGTAGTTTTTATTTATTTATTTATTTATTTATTTTTTTTTGTATCTTTTCTGGTGAGGTTATCTGAACTAAAGCACCGCGCTGCCATGGTTACGTGTAGCGAGTGGGAGGAAGGTAGGGAGAAGGCTTTCCTCCC